>NW_028301606.1:2121212-2424242 GCF_987345545.1 Pholcus phalangioides
ATTGCCTAGTAATACATAATGAAATCTCATAATCACGAGGCCTCCCCTCTGCACATTAATCACTGTTTTGCCGCTGTGATGGTCGAGTGGTCCTAGTGACTGACTCGCATCGCGAGGATCCGGGTTCGAACCCCACCGTCACCGCATCGGTGGTCGGCTGAAGTTGGTTTCCTGTAGTTCCCAACTTCGAGGCGCAAATGCGAGCCGATCTCCCCATTAAAAAGTCTCGCCACAGAGAGCAACAGGCGTACAAATGCAATTCAATCATAACACATCACTCACTTCTCTTCTGAAATATAGATGGCAGCGCTGAAAAATCAAACAACACTACATACGCACTCAGACTGTTAGGTACACACACAGTTACACTTCCGGCACAACTCACTAGGCAGTAAATCGCCCATGGATGGCGATAGACCTGAGTTGTGCTCGGTTTGAAAGAAAAAGAAAGCCCTATACATAAAAAGCATTACACAGAAACAAATTTCACACGTCAGGTTTCACTACACGTACATAAACATTCCAACATGTACCAATTCGTTAGAGGTTCTGCAGAGGAATATGGACGAGGTACATGTCTGGGGTTTAGTAGTAGTAGTAGGCCCCTCTGCACTTGAGGCCCCAGGGTCGTGTCCGGGTGGGTTCCATTCGTTAAGACAGCACTGGCTGTGGGTGTTCGAATCGAACTTTATATAGGAAATTTTGTTGTCAGAATTCTGTGATGTTCTGTCAGAACATGTTAACTCCAAAATCACATTTTTGAGATAAGCATTTTCATTGTCATTTAAAAATCAAAAATGAAGCATACACACAAATACAAATGAAAATATCATACATCAGCATGTTGTTTAGTCGTGTGCACGTATTTGTGCATTTATCTCACTTCTAACTAGTTATAATTAGCAGGACTTGCTTTTAGATCAAAAAGCCATGTTTTTGGAGATATCATGTTCTGACCAAACACCACATAATTAATTCTGCGGTTGTTCGGGCCCTTGTTACAAAACACTCTGGGTGCTCAATCGCCTGTAACACCAATGGCTCCAAGCTACTGTTTTCATTCACTTTAAAAAAAACTGTCTTTTAACCCCTTGAGGGGTGGTGGTTTCACTGAGAAATCTTCTGTTCAAAAACTTTTTCCTCAGTCGGGTGGTTTAGAGGTGGTTGATTTGGAAAAATAATGTTACCTAAAATTCAATAAAGCTATTTAATTTGAACAAACCTTAGCCACAGGAAGATGAAAAAAGTGTTGATTTTTCTCATTAATCTCCAAAAAATGTGATCAATAACTTGGACGAAAGCTATACAGTTTCCAGTGACACACTCTATTATTCACTAAAATCAGAAAACCAAGAAAAAATAATAGTAATTTCTATAAATTTTTTTTTTTTCAGCTTTTAAGTGGGGTCGTTTTTAAGTGGTTTCAGGCCCTTCATACAACCAATAAACGTATCGATTGCATTCGAGAGAATGTAACCAATAGGCTTATTTGTTGGTTTTTTGTAAGCTTGTGTGAAAGATCTTTTATCAAAATTTTATAGTGTAATCTCGGCTTTAGAGCTAAAAAGTGTGACAGTTTTTTTGCGAGGCAATAATATATTCTTGCAAGTGGGAAAACTGAATTATGTGTTTTTGGGGGAGGTTGATGTCATTCCTTTTTTTTGAAGACAAAAACCCCTTCAAAGGTTTAAACATCGGGCCAAAACATTGAAATAACTTTATTTTTTAAAAGGATGTAATTTAAAAGTATACCTACACCAATCAAGCATTTTTTGTGAGGTTCATTTTTGTTCGCGTCAAAGTTTTCACGCTCCTTTATTATTGGCAAAAATTTACAAGAACTAAATTAAAAAAAGAAATTAAATCGTGTTCTCCAGCCACTTGAAGAAAATCCCCTTTTGTAAAAATAGTCAGAGCTTTTCTCTCGACAATAACAAGAGCAGGTGCTATACGTATAGTCGTGTTTGCGCCAACGATCTCCGTCTCTTTTTAGTTGCTTCTTTTTCCCACCTAAAAAGTGAACAGCTGTTCCACTGCTGGCCCGCTTTTTCGCCACCACCAGCAGCACCTACTCCCAATTTTCTACCTGGCTGTAATAATGTGGGGGATAATAATGGTAGGAGAAAAAGACAGAGAGGAAGCTTGTGAGTGTGTGTGTGGGGTTGTAAATAGCACACAGAAAAAAAAAAGTTGATAGATTGGTTGAAGAGCCGGATGGGCAGGGCCACAAGTCACCAATAATACAACCATCGGCTCGTTAGCCCGTCAACTCTATGTCGTCATTATTGCATGAATGTGAGAAGTCCCATAACCAATCCATTCAAACAACTGTGATAAAAATGTTTGTTTCGATATATAACAAACTGAATCTGTTGGCTGTATTTTGGCGGAAGATTATATATTTGGCGATAGAGTTCCAATAAAACAGAGATTTAGGTTTATCATAGCAGATTTTACAATGTAAAATGTGTTTCAGAAATGTTCCTTTTATAATTAAGTACAAGAAGTTTTTTGTGTTTGCGTGTGCGCTTGGAATCTAAACAAGGCCACGAGTAAAAATCACGATTCCGGGGCCACAGAGAGATGTGGGGGGAAAACAGATTTTTGAAAATAAAATATATAATTGAAAATATATTGTACAAAACAAAAAAGAAGAGTTCTCTCGAACCCACTGGACCAGGGGTTCTAAAACCTTTTCCACTCGTGGCGCCCTTTCTCTCAGCAACACTTATCCGTGGCTCCCCAGAGTATATAGTTTAACAAAGAATCTCTTCGGGAAAGCTTTGCCTGGGCCGCAAAAAAAGTTGGCGGCGTACAGTGTTTTTTTGGGAATCTCTACATTAGGTCAAGGGTGCTCTACTTTTATTAGAGTGCGGGCCATGTCATTGACGTAAAAACGTGACGAGGGCCACTACATTAAGTGATCTGAAATAGCCCCCGCTGGTTACTTAAGGGATCTGTGAATGTTCCGCAGGCACTTGAGTGATCTGGAACTGTGCCGCGATACACTCTAGTGATCTGTAAATGCGCCGCGGGTCACTTGAAAGATCTGAAGCAGGTGGGTTGATATTTGGCAGGCTGGGATTTTTTTTTTGACAGGTGCCCTCGTCGAATTTTTCACCTCCCTCTTTAGGGAATTTATATCGTGAGGAAACAAAAACAGTTGGAGTCCTCAGACACTCAATCTTGGGGGGGGGGGGGGGGTTACAACTCCTGCCATAAAAAAAAGCAGGATTCCTTAATCTGAAGATCTGATTCACAAATTCTTCTTACAGTAATCAGTTTAATAAATAAGTAGGGTCTCATTCTTGTATGTGAGAGGCATGGCCTACATATCTTACAGCTGAGTTCCCTATCTTACTTATGGGGAGTGGGAGCGTTTGGTAGAAAGGTAAAGCTGGGCTCCTTTCGGCAAGGCCACAACTAGAAGAGGCAATGCCGTCTAAACACATGGGCCCACCTGAGCTCGGCCCGGGGCCTCAAAAGAAGAGGGGCTTCACAAAAATAATAACTAATTGAAATTTTCGAGAATTTTCCAGGTGGGGCCTCAGAAAAACAAATTGGCTCGGGGGCCCATGATGCTCTTAAGAAGGCCCTGAGAATTGGAGGGGGTAGCAGAGTTCTGGTGCTCCGGTCGGGGGACCAGAGGGAGTGCAAATTTCACCCTTTTACCCATTCTTCAACATTTCAAGGGAGCGTAAAAATGTGATCTTGCCCCAGCTGACCAAGCATCTAGTTGCAGCCGTGCCTCACCGGCTCCCGGCCAGCCCGTCAGCCCTACTCTTAATGGGGGGGGGGGAATGCTGAGTGGCCATTAGTCTAGCGCAGTAGGGCCACAAGAAGTAAATATAATCGAAAAAGAGTCATGAGCTAAAAAAAGATCAAGAAACACCGATTCAACTTCTTGGAGTCCGAATTCAGAATCGGATAGATTTTTTCAATTTTTTTTATTTATTTTACCTTCTAATCCTTTTTCAACTGAAAAATTCATGAAATTTTTTTCCCCGTATTTTCTTAATTTTTCTGTATGTTTTCTGTTCTTGCTCATATCCATGGAAGAAAAGATTAAAAATGAAAACAAAAATTTTATTATTTCTTAAAAATAGGCGATTGAAAAAAAAAATTAACGAAAGAGTTGCTGTAATGAATGAAATTTGTGTTTTGTAAATTAAGTTTGTGGAATCTCATTCGTTCAGGTAAAAAGAGAATCAATTGCTTTCATTGAACGCAAAATAGATTTTTTCCAATTAATAAAACATGTTTCCAATTGTCTTTGAAAGATATTTTGACAAACATGTTACATACAGTCGATCCCGCTTAGTACGACTAATTTTTGCGAATTTAACTTTTTTCCTATATTGATAATGTCAATATTTTTCTCTGATACAACGTTTGGATTTTTCGCTATTCCCACTTACAACGTTCGAAAAATTCATATCGAGCTTTTTCCTCCTTTGAAAACAGCGTACTTTTTCCGCCTTTTTCACAGGTAAAGAAACGAAAATGGTGTTTGTTTGTGTGCCAGCGATTAACTATTATGTGAAAACTAGAGATGGGGCTTTATGCCGAAAACATAACCGTATATAGCCATACCATAACCGTATGGAGGCTATACCTATATGGCTTCCGAAGAGCCATAAATGAAGAATTGACTGGAAAGTACGTTTTTTTCTTTTTTTCAAAGGCAGTTTAATTATAAGTCATTTCCCGCTTATAACGTTTTTTTGTTGCGATTTTTGAAAAACGTTATAAGCGGGATCGACTATATAGAACATTGCGGGTCAAAAAAATATCCATGAAGCCTGAGGGCCTACAATTGATCTACGATACATAGATAAGATATCTTCAACCCGTCGCTCTCGAGCACCATAGTGCTGACCGAAGCACCCAGAGTGCTCGATGCTTGTGTCCGATTTGATGCTCACGAGCACTTGATCAACGTTCCAATTAAACACTTTGTACAAATAGTGCCGTCTTAACGCATGGGCCCACCCCGGTACGGCCCGGGTGCCCCAAGAGAAGAAGGGCCTCACAAAAATGAGATCTGGTTGAAATTTTCGAGAATTTGCCACGTAAAAAGGGCATCAGAAAAATTACTTAGCTCGGGGGGCACATGATACTCTTAAGACGGCTCTGTGTACAAATTGTATTCAAGGATTGAAATTATCCTGATTTCATGCATTCGTGAGTCAAACATGCCATAAAAGTGCTCTACTTTTGATGTCGGGTACAGGCAGTGTTCACGAGTAGAAAAAGGTAGAAGATCTCTGATCTAGATTCATGAAGTTGTGTGTTAACGGGTGAGCCTAACAGGGCCTAGAGCCAAAAACTTCTAGAAGTATCTAGGAGGCTTTGCTAGAGTTCCATGCCAAACAGGGGGCTTTATATTATTGGAGAAATTTGTTTATTCTGAAACTATTTTTTTCATTGAACTTTCATTAATATTTGACATTTTATTTTACATCATATTATAATATTACATTTTTGCCAGTAATTTTTCATCAGGAATGAATTTAATTATTACTATTTTTTAATCAAATATGAACTTTTATGAAATCTGAAAAAAATTCTTTCAATAATTTTGGATTTGTTTTTCATTCGATAAGAATTTACATGCATTGCGAAATAAAGTAGATCTCTCTTATAATGTTTTTAAAAAAAACCCGTCATGAGGACGTTGTAAGTGGAAAAACGCTATAAACGGGAAATCTTAACGAACGAATTAAGAGTTGTTGGACCACGAAAATATGTCGGGAAAGCGTTCTCTGTGGGAACGTTATAAGCGGGATCGACAGTACTTTTTTAGAAATTCTGAAATAATTTCTTTCAATAATTATGAAATTATTTTTCATCAATTCTGTGAAATTATTTCTCTGAAATTGCTTCTCTCATTAGATCTGAAATTTTTTCTGAAAGTAATTTTGAAATTACTTCTTTTTTTCACCAATTCGAGAATTTTTTTTTTCCATTGAGGTATTTTTTTCTTTTTTTTCAGCATTTCTATAAATTTTGTATATAAGCCTTTTCATCCGTGGGCCACTTCAAAAAAGCTTCGAGGATTATACGTGGCCTCCACAAGTGTCGGTCTCATAAGACTGAAGCCCGTGGGCAAGGGACGACTCTCATCGTTTTTTGCTTTTTCACACATGATCAATGCATTATTTAGGGCCCCGTGAAAAAATTGATCAAGGAAGCCCGCAAAGATCCTAGCCCAGGGGCTGGCTGCAGGATGCGAGAGCTATGCATGCCCCCACTAGGGTGGGGCTGACAGGGCTCCAACCCTGGGGCCCGGGACAATTCTCACCATTTTTTGTTTTTTTTTCGCGCTATAAATTCGATATAGAAGGGACCATGGAAAGTCTGGTCCGGGGGACATGCCAAAGATCCCAACCAAGGGGCGTCCGATCTAGTATGTGGGGGTCATGGGGCTATGCAATGAAGACCCCTGCTTCAAGCTCTGAAACTGTAAATGGAGATAATTTTTGACAAGGAAAACAAATTTTTCATGGTCAAAAGCCGAAATGACTTTCTCTTTCTCGGACAATTCATCCAGCCGCGAAAGCAACGGGAAAAGAAAAGAGTGAGAGGAGTCATTGTGGAGTGAAATAGGGGTCAACCTTTGGTCGGATGCACCAGACGCTACTGCCCTTTCACTCACCAACCATCATGTTCCCATTGAAGATGACCATCTGCTCGGCGTTGTTATAAGACCGACTGCATCGTGTCTCGAGGATCAGACACTGTGAAACTTTCCAACGTTGGAAAACGCACAGAGATCACTTGTTTTTTCTGTATTTATTTTTTTGGTTTAAGATTTCCTATAAAAGCCAAAGGGCGGATCAAACATGAGAGACCTTCTTCCCTCGGGTGGCGTTTCTTTGTTTTCTCGCTCAAATTATAAAACTTACAATATGGTTTGTTTTTGGACGAGGGATGTTATCGAGTAAATATTTCACAAGACAATCCTTTTTTCACTCATTTTCTTCATGCATCGTTGAGTCTTTTTTTTAGCTTTGATCTAAGATTTAACGGACATCTTGGGGTTTTCCTCCAAGTTTTTTCATGTAACTGAAAGTCAAGCATTTTTTTTTTATTTATACCAATTAAAGACATATTATTACACATCAATAAGTACTCGAATCACCATATCATCATATGGTCCATGTTGGTCATTACAAAGAATTCCTAAGGAAATCTGCTAGTACATTTCTGTATACAAAACAAAATACACAAACACGAAACACGTATAATACACACGTATGTGAAATGTACACAACGTATGTGACATACAAGAAATGTGCCACAAATCTTGTATGTGACATACAAGAAATGTGCCACAAATCTTGTATGTGACATACAAGAAATGTGCCACAAATCTAAGTTCCCCCGTGTAACGATCAAGACGAGCACCCACATGTTCCAAACATTTCCGACGTCCTGTGGGAAGCAAATATAAAAAAATTCCAACATACAATGTTTGAAGTTACTATTATTTTAAATGCTAATATCAAAAGACATTACAAAACGTCGACTATTGCTTGGGTTTAATCCATTTCTTAGTCCATAGATCATAAAAATATTATAAAAATGCTACATGCGCATTCCTGGGATATTAAAACAATACCATAAACGAGAAATATCTCAATCGTATGCTGATGTCGCCTGCTATAAAAAAAAGTAGCAGGGCCGTGACGTCACACAGCACCTCCGAGACCATGCCTACTGAGCCAAGGCGGCAAGAGCAACATCAAGTAGATGAAACAGTCCTTACTATATAGGCCTGCATCTAATTGGTGTAGAGCTGTCTCAAATAAAGATCGTCACGTCTTATGCAGCTCGATTGGAGGGTTTTTTGAAAATACAGTGTTTGATGCCTCCATAGAAGTCATTACAAGTTTACCCACTATTCATTTATTTTTGAGCAGCAGTTTCTCAGACATTACGATGCTTGACCCAAGAATGCGAGAGACAAGAAATAAATTCACAACAAAAAGACGAAAAGAACAGAAATTTTAAACTTGCCTAAAACTTACGATAAATATCAGTGCCACCATCAAGTAAGCCAGTCTCTGGTAGATGCTATTCCGACGGTAGAAATTCGAAATTTTAGGCGTGATTATGGCGGAGACGGAGAAACAAGTATCAATCCAGTGGGTGTCGATTGAAAATGAATGATTAATAATCAATCCAAAAGCATGAATTTCCAAGCAGTCGCGGGACGTCCTTGGTACTTTGAATTGGAATTCAGAGAAGAAAGTATTTTACGACTGGGTTTGGAGTCATTTGAATATTCGGACGAAAAGCTCCTGGTGAATTACCCTTTCGTTCTGAAGAGAGGTAACCGTAAAATTGCGGATACGTTTCATTCGGCTGTTTTTTCCAGTTCCAAACTTACGCTTGAACTGTATCACCTTCCTAGTGGGAACCATGCCGACGCATTCAGCGTTCATGTACAACTTCATGAGCCACCTATCAACACTCACACTCTCGTGAAGGAACGCCATCACATCACTACTACTAAACCACACATGCACCTCGTCCATATTCCTCTGCGGAACCTCTAACGAATTGGTGCATGCGGGAATGTGCGTGTACGTGTAGTGAAGTTTGTTTTTGTGTAATGCTGCCATCTACCACCAGTTTTTCTAACTATGAGTGAAGTGTAATGAGTGGGTAATTTATCGTTGTAGGCCTGTTGCTCTCTGTGGCGAGACTTTTTAATGGGGAGATCGGCTCGCATTTGCGCCTCGAAGTTAGGAACCACAGGAAACCAACTTCAGCCGACCACCACTGCGACGACGGTGGGGTTCGATCCCGGATCCTCGCGATGCGAGTCCGTTACTATGACCACTCGACTACCACAGTGGCAACCATCACATCACTGGTCTTCATACCGGGAAAGATTTGACAAACTTCTTTTCCTTTTTGATGAACGGCGATTTACATGACGTGGTCGTGAAAGTCGACGGCGGAGAAATAAACTTTCATAAATGTGTCTTGTGCTGGAGTTCACCTTATTTCAACGCGATATTCAGATCTGGTTTCAGCGAGAGTAGAGAGGAAACCAAATCGACATCGAAATGACTGACTTTGATTTTCAAACCATTGAAGCCATGAAAAAAGTTTTCTGTACACTCTGTCCGAAATTACCAGTCGCAAGTGAAATGAGCCTGCTTGCCGCCGCCGGAAAATACCAGATGTACGACCTAAAAGATATTCGTGAGGAGCATTTGATCTCGGATATCGCTCTATCGAATGCGGTAGAATTTTTGATACATGCGGACACTCATTCTGCAGCCAAACTCAAGAAATGTGCCACTGATTTCATGTGTGAGAATTCGGTATCTTTATAGAAAGACGAGCAGCTTGAACCGTTGGAGAAAAAGCCTTACTTTTCCGTGAGTTGGTGTGGGCGGCTAAGATGGCTGAAGCAAATGCTAAGGTGGCTGAAGAAAATGATAAGATGGTCGAAGCAAATGATAAGATGGGTGAAGAAAATGATAAATGAATTTCGAAGAAGAAATGACAAAACATCTGTGATAAGTCCTAAAGCATTTGATAAAATAGTTTTGTAAGTATCTAAATGCGCATATTCATAAAACTAAAATTGTAAACTTTTCTATGGCAAATATGTATTCAAAATTTTGCAGTTGCGAATGGCTATAATGCTATAAATATATTTGTTCTAAAAAAACATTTTAGAATATTTCCATGATAAAAAAATTTTCTAATTTTTTCAATGAATAACGTGCTGTAAAAAAAATCGTTTCTCCGATAGTATCACAATAAATACAGTCCACGCCACTTAATATGATCACATCCCGGACTAGGGGTTTCTGATAACAATAATCGAATGAAGTAACTCACATATCTGAAAAAAAAATCAAAAAAATCCCGTGTGCCAGTACGGTGACCATACATCCCGTTTGGTTAAATGAATATTGGTGAAATGTGACAACTATGCTTTTCTTTCCTACATAATTGGTTGCAAAATGTTTGATCTCGTTCTCTTCTTTTTTTTCTAAATTCTAACCGAGACTTCTTATTTTTCTCTTTAAGCTAAAATCCTGTATTAAATTTTTTTATTTACGTTACGTTCCATAGATTCCTTGAGAAACTCGGAAAAAAGAAATTTGCATCTGGCCAACTGAAAGAAACTGATCAAGAACTGAAGAAAAGGGCGTTATTTTTTGTCATACATTTGAAGGGTCCAGGGGAAAAAGGTAGTAGCTTCTTGTAGCTTTCAAGGAATACTATTTCCACGTGCATTCATTTTTGAGGTACAATGATTTTAAAAGCCGTAACAAATAGAGATAAAGTTTTGGTTTAAATGGGGAAAACCATTATAATCAAAAGTTTCAAACTCGTTTTTCTTAAAATCTTATTGTTGCTGTAAAAAGTCGTTTTTTCCCTGAACCCTTCATTTGTCTTCACTATAGGAATGCCATTGCAAAAGCAGTTCTACACGCACATCCATCACAGCGAAAACTAAAGACCGATTACGAAGCACGGAAATGTTTGTCAACAAGGAAGAGATGGGGAGAACATCTTCTATCCTCCTACATAGTCTTGCAACCTGATAACGATAACTTACAGGGACAATAATAAGTTTGGATAAACCTTAGCTTCAGAATGCGCAAGAAAGAAAATTTCGACGGGAAAAAAAATTGATAACATTATCCGAAGTCGATATAACTAGAAACGAATTTTTTCCTATGTTACGATATTGGTCCGTCCCGTTGTTTGGAAAAGTGATAACAATACCTGGATAATGATATCATCAGTGATTTTAATAAGCGGCGTCAACTGTAATTGTAAAAACTGATCTGAATCTTTATTCATCATTTTTTGAATATTATAACGGACATCTTTCATGGTTCTGAAAACCAGAGAGAGAATAGAACAATTGTTATTAGATATTTATAACCAATATTAATTATGAATTTTTAAGATTCAGAAAAAAAGGGTGATTTCCTTTTGTGGGAAATATTTTCAGCCGGCATTACACTATAAAAGTTTGACAAAAGATCTTTTACAAAACTTGAAAAAGAAACAGCCAATAAGCGTAACCGATGCGCTTATTGGTTGCATTTTTTGAGGAAATTTTTGAAAACTTTTACAATGTATCACGGCCTTCGAAAAGAAGAAAACAGAGACGTATAATTTTGAGAAAAATCAAATAAAGGAAAGAAAATTGAAGGGATGTCGTGTCCTTACATAAACTTGCGGATAGGTTGTAGTCAGCGTCATCACGGAACACAATACATCGTTAACAGATGCGCTGTCTGATAAGGCTGCCGTTAAAACACGCAAACGTTAACATCCGTTATAACAGAGTTTCTTAAAGATAAAGAAGACACTGTGAAAGAAATCTTGGGAAGAAAGAACAAGTATACCTATCTCGACATCATCCACGACAAGGACCGACAACTTTTCGTTTCGACCGCGCTTTTGCGAAAATACTGTTATTATCATTACTGGAGCTTTCAAGTTCAAGGTCGCAGATTTTTTTAACTAGTCGATCAATTGATGATCAGCGATGCTTCACGTGCCGAAAATATTGATGGGGAAGATCTTTTGATCATTTTTGTCGCACACCACGGTCATTTTCTGCACTCGAGGGCTAATTAGACCGGGACCTACAATTTAGTGCCGATTCCGAACGGCAGGCTGGTTTTTTATACTCATCGAGAGGTTGGTGCGCTAACCCCTCGATGGGGGAACTCCCTGCAGTAGTAATTTTTTCTGTGGTTATGTCACTGTTTCTGTTGTACCCCTGTGTCAGGAACGTTTTCTGACAAGAACGAACCGGGTATCGAACTCGCGACACCTCTAAACATCCTTTGGTACTTTAGGCGAGTAGGGGGAAAAAAGTGTTAAACTATAAATCAGTTGTTTCCATCTTGTAGCACGTATACCTACCAGTAGCGTACGCAGGATATACGCATCTACTACTAATTAGCCGGACATGCACCTCGTACATATTTCTCTGCGGAATTTCTAACAAATTGGTACATGCCGGAATGTGTGTTCTCAGTGTGTGTGGGGCCCTAACGTATATATGTTGTGGAGTTAAGATTGTTTCATGTCCGTGCTGCCATCTGTCTTATATTTTCTGAAGTAAAAATGGAAATGCTTAAATTTTCGAGTTATGTCAGTATCGTTTTGTACGTCTTGTGTGCTCTCTCTCTCCATTTTTTTTTTCCCAAATGAGCGACCAGCTCGCATTCGTGCCTCAAGCTAGAAAAACACAGAACACCAACTTCAGGCGACCCCCCACTGTGCCGTCTATGGGGTTCAAACCTGAATCCTCAGCACGAGAGTCCAGCACGATGCCCACGCGACTGCATAGTGACGCACTTTTACCCCTGAATTGCCCATCACAAATATAGGGGGGTGTTCGTGATGGCTTGCTCAGAGGTAAACGAGAAACATTTAGTAATGGTACAAAATCAGCAAAAAATTGCAAAGAGTTAAAATAATGAATACCAAGTCACATGGTACGTAATTTCATTTGTTATTATAAACAAGAAATGTCTGAACCACTGGCATATCGAGGATCAGTGGGTTAATTTTGATTCCCGGAATGGGATTCAACCCCCGCCCGGAGGAGCATGAATGACCATCTACGAATACGCCAAAAACAATCTGTAGTGTCGCATCATATAAACATTTCTAAGGAGTACCCACTACAACATGAGCCCCACACGGGATGGGCTGGCAAGACTCCAGCCTAAAATTAGGCCCTCACAGTAAATGAGCCTATCCGTATGAACGAAATCTGATCTTTACTTATCAAATTTTTGGATCATCAACTAAAATTTATGTAAAGAATCTAAAGAGAGCTGGAAAGTTTTTCATTCGTCAGCAAATTATATAATAACTGCGTTAATATTGTAACTTTAATTACAGAAAAAATTGCCGATTGTTGAAAAGGGTAAGTAATTCTGCAATAATATTTGATACATACGGTGTTGTACTGAAATATCATGGCAATAAGGGTAAAATAAAAATTTAAATTTTAGATATAGAATAAGATTTTTTTTTATCATGCGTTCGTATTATAAAAAAAAATATTTATACTAAACACTATAGAATGCATGATATGAAATATTTCAAAAATTATGTGAAATGAAATTTTTCAAAATTGTGTGAAATAAAGTTTTTAAAAATTGTGTAAAATAAAATGTTTTAAAATCATTTTAAATAAAATTATTTTAATTAACAAAAATATCTGTACTTAATTTTGTATAAGTATTTATGCAACAATATAATTTCAAAGACACAAATTTACATAATTCTTTTTGTACATTGCGTAATTTATACGTTTCAAATATCGAAAAACAATCCACAGCATCAAAATTTTAATCCGAAAAATAATAGAAAATTTCATTCAATTCACCAAAATATAAAGAAAGATTTCAATCTTTCAGGCAAATATCAATTAAGGTAATTAGATTAGATAAACGATTGATTTTCCGCTGGTTTTACCAATAGCTAAAAGAAAAGGGAAAATAGAAAAATTCCAGGCCAGTGAATTACTCATACCACAAATCCTATATATAAGGTTACATCTTTTATATATATATATAGTATAATACTAACTAAATTCACATTCACCTTCTCCTCCTCCCCCATCGTCATCCGATTAGTAGGTTTACCTGTATTGTAAGACCTGTAAGTATTATATTCAGTATGCAGACCGCCAACCTTTCGATTTCCGATTTCCCAGATGATGATGGCTTTTTCACACGCCTCGAGATTTGTGGATTTTATTATTATTATTTTTACCCCTTTCCTTGTGTGTGTGTGTGTATTGCGTGCACTGATGCATCTTCTTCAGAAAGAAAAGAAAAGAAAAAAACTCCTTTATTACATATTAAGAAATAACAGTAGTTTTTTTGGTGTAATACTTAGAAAGTAGCCGGTCGCCAAACCGTTAATCGCCAAACGTCAGTGTTAACCCTCACGTCGTTGAATACACCGGATATGTGCCCCCCTCAAATCACAATAGTACTACATTGCATTGCAACGCCGGCTGCAGCAGGTCTGTGTGTGTGTGTTGTTTCCATCGCCCGTTCGCATAGTTGTGCGTTGCGCACCACACGTACATAGGTACGAGAACACACATACGCGGCTTCCGTTTCTTTTATTATATTTTCATTATTTTATTTTTTTTAGGTTTTTAGTTTTTTTGAGGGGAAAAAATATTATATTGTGTGTTTGTGTGCATAGTGTTGTGTTTTTCCTCCCTCATGGATAGAAGAAGCAATGATTTTGTGAAAACAGGATTTCATTTGGATTGCGTGGATTATATTATTCTTATCAACTGGGTACGTAATATATTTCGAGAATTTGATATTTTTAATATTTTTTCATGATTTTAATTAATAGAATATTTTTAGTCTTGTTTAAAAATTGTTCAACATTAATAAATAGAAAATGATTTATGTGTAATTTGGAGTAAAGTTTTGCAGCTGTATGGGGTATTACAGGTGGTTATTTAAAGGGCTAATCCCCTACTACCAGCTCCTAAAAAACTTTAATGAGAAATCTGACTCCCCGATTATTAATGAATATACTATGTACTGATGTTAACCCTGTATGGCCCCGTGCATATTTTAAAATACATGATAAAAAAAAACATATTATATTTATTTTTAATTCTTAAACTAATTTATTCTCTAAAACTTTTTGGTATTTAATGAAGTCTTTTTACCATGTTTTAATGGTCGTTTCAGGACTGAATAAGGCTAAATTAGTGCAATCCTTTTTTTTACCTAGTTGATTCCTTGGTGGTGGAGGCAAAATTTTTCGAGAGCTGTTGAAATTTTATGTGTTCAGAGATTTATAAAAGCGCATGAAATTGAGGAGATTGGAATAAAATTCAAAGTAAAAACGATTTAATTTTACTAAGTAAAAATTTAACTGTTTATAGATTATCATTGAAAATTATGGAAAATAATATTTTACCGTTAATTTGCCATTTTAGCTGATTAAAAGGTATACTTTAATTAAATAAATTGCTGTTTTGGTGTGATGTTTCAATTAAAAATATACTAAAAGCACCAGAGTTTTCATACGTTTTGGTGAAAATAAATTTAACATGGGGTGAAGCATAAAGGGTAACAAATTTGCAGTAAAGTTTGAGACTGTATGAAGTATAACAACTTCCCCGCAAGTTCTCCTAGAAACTTTATTGAGAAATTTGATCCTCCTCTAACTATTAATGAACGTACAATATACCGATGATAACTGTGAAAAAACGACTATTTTGTCCATCATATGATACTGAATAAAATTTTGAAATTTGCGAACGAAAACTCAATCCTAATTCAATTGATTTTGAAATGTTTCTTAATTTGTCTGCATTAATTAATGAATGTTTATTAATTTTCATGAATATATAATTGTTTGATGAATTTTTCAATTTTTGCCATTCCTGTGGATAGTCACAGTCTTAAATGTAATTAATAAACATTTACATGAAAAACAATTCTTTATTAATTGAATTATAATAGAAAACAGGATTATATTTTGTGTAAATATCAATCGATAAATAATTTTTAAACTAAAATTTCCTGCGATTTTTTACAGCACAATTGATTTTATAGAAAAATATATTAAGGCCGGAAAAGTATTCTAATATTAATTTCGAGGCGATAATGGCCGAAATTCGATATTTGTAAATTAATGCCCGTCTCTGATATGTTGAAATAATGAAAACAAAACGAGTATTATATAAGTTTATTGATTGTACGAAATCTAAACAGCATAATTATACAATTATGAAATGCTAGATTTATTTTTTAAGAAATCATAAAAAAATGGTCGAATAATGTTAATTAATTGACCTTTCATTTATTTTCAATCCATAAGAAAAAAAATAAAGCCGGACGAAGTTATCTTTTGCTATCTTCGGACTGATAATCAATAAATTAAATTTAAGGCATGGTATTTGCAAAATATTAAGCTTGATTCTTAAAAAAATTTATTGGAATTTATAAAATGAACACCAAACTGGCATATTATGATTAAATAATAATTTAAAATAATGAGTAAAGTATCTATATTTAAAATTTTGCATTACTGATTTTCTTTTACGATCAAATTTTATTTTATAAAATTCTTTTAAAACCCGGATTTTCATAGAAGAAAAATTAATTTTTATAAAATTTCTCAAACCATAAAAGAAATTATATTTGAAGGAAAAATTATGTTTATTGACAAAATTATGTCCAATAAAGTCAAAGGTAATACATTTAAATGTAAATATCTTGACTGCATACAGTATTTATTAAATTAATTTCAAAACATTCTTCAATGTAAGTACATCGAATATTATCGCAAGATAGTCAAGTGCAAATTACGATTCATCATTTACTGAGAGTTATCCCGCATAAAAGTTGAGCATTATTTTGTTTTGCAGAAAAATGTAATTAAAATTACAGTTAATCTCGAAATACATGTTACAATAGCTATGAACAGGACTAATTACCAGAGCAGTGGCGTCTTAAGGCATGGATCCACCCAGGCATGGCTCGGGAACCTCAAGAGAAGACATATTCCTCACAAAAAGGAGATCCGGTTGACATTTTCGAGAATTTACCTGGTAAGGTACTCAAAAAAACCACTTGGCCTGGGGGCTTATGATGTTGTTAAGACGGTCGGGTACCAGAGTCGAAGCCCCCTGCAGAAATCTTAAAGGGGTCCCCCTACAGCCTCGATTATATGCATTCTGAGAGGGGGAGGAAAATCAGACGTGCTAAAATTCAAACATATTAATAATGAAAAACGGGGGCGTAAAAAAATTATAAACATACAATTGAATGTAAATGAACACAAAACAAATTAAAATTTTAAATTGATGAAAATTTAGAACTGAATTTTTTTTAAATTAATGAAAAAAATAACTCCAAAACTAATCAATGAAGTGATCTGAGAACTAATGGAAATTTAGAAATGATTAATAAAAACTAAGAAAAATAATTCCAGCACCTACGAAAATTCGCAATTAATGGAAGAAATACTTTCAAACTTTGTGGAAATTCAGAACTAATATGGAAAAAAATAATTACAGTATCAGTGGGAAGTCAGAATTAATCAAAGCTATAATTCCATAATTGATAAAAATTCACTTCTATTACTGTCTTTGTGCTGCCCCTCAAACCACGGGACCAGGTCACGCACCCTGGGGAGGGGGCCTCTGGCAATGAAAGGGAGCCTGAGAGAGCTTTGGAAAAAAACACACTTAACTTTATTAGTAAAGGTAGTTACAGGCCTACGCAGAATTTTCTCGGGAGGGGGGGGGGATGGGTTAAATTTTTTCCTGCAACATAACATTATAATCTCGGCTTTGGGGGGATAGAACCCCAAAACCCCCCTTTGCGTATGCCAATGATGGTAGTAAAGGAGCCAGCTCCGGGCTATGGATGTTATGTCAATAGAACATCAGATTTTGATTTCTATTGTCAGTGTTCAGTCAACTATTTGAGTTCAAAGTAAAAATGTAAATTTTTATAATAGAACAATACTTGAATGTTATCCTATAATGGGGCTTCATTTCAATGAGATTAAGGTTAGTTAATTTCAATAATTCGTGATTGCAACGCCGCCCTTATTAGATGCGTGGCCCGGGGCGAAAATAATTTCTGGGCTCGGTAGCACCGAATAATTAAATATCTGCTCACCAATGAAAATCCAGTTGTTATGAAAGAAAAAAAATCCCAGAATATTGATAAGAACTCAGAATTAATGAAAGAAAATATCCCAGAAGTGATGAGTTCAGTTTTAATGAAAAAACTAATGAGAGAGAAAATCCCAGAATTGATGAAGTTTTCGAAATTAATGAGAAAATATTCTCAGAATTGGGAACGATGAAAAATTCAGAATTAATGAGAGGAAAAAAATCCCAAAATTGGTGAAAGTTCAGAATTAATGGGACAATCATCCCAGAATTCATGAAAAACCAGAATAAATGAGATAAAAATCGCAGAATTTTCAAAAGAAATCAGAATTAATGGGAGAGAAAACCGAGAATTAATGAAAATTCAGAATAATAGAAGAAAAAATCCCAGAACTAATGACAATTCAAAGTTAATGTAAAAAAAATCCAAAAATTGGTGAGAATTCGGAATTAATGAGGTAAAAAATTTCAAAATTGAGACAGAAGGATGAAAATTCAGAACTAACAAGGGGGGAAAAAATCCCAGAATTGATGAAAATTCCAGAATCAAACCAGTTGAAGCGCTCAGACGCCTTGCTTATTACGAAAAAAATGTATTTGATATATATATACTTTTTTTCACTTCCATTACCTTAAATGTGGTGGTGGGACCTGGTGCGACCGCACCTGTCGCACACCCCTCAGGGCGGCTCTGCGTGATTGATATGTCAACTTTCGCAATCAACTAATGTCAAATTATGCGACTGCTTATGATTGATGGGATTTAGATTAAATCTAAAAAAACTGATCTGAGAAAGAGGAATATATTTGTTATAATTGACCAAATTGTGCGATTGATTGGAATCATATGAAATGATTTGAATGATTAGAGACTTTCACTTTTTTCATGATTTGATTTATTCCGGCGGAAAAAAAAAAAGTCGGAGCCTTTCAAGTGAAACGGTCTTCGTATAAATGTGTCCTCTTCATTTCATGCTCATCCATGGACGTCGCAAGAAAGCAAAAAAAAAAATGGCCAAACATTTTCTTTTCTAGACATTGAAATTGTTGAAATCAGTCACGCACTATGTTATGTTCACGGAACCACAGACTACTTCTAACTTACTGTCATCACGATGGTTAAGATTCTCCTCTAGCGAGATATATACGGTGGTCTCATACGAAATCATCACCATATTCGCGTCCTCAAGAAGAATAAGAATCGCCCTTTTTCTTAGAAAAAAATCGAACGTTATTTATTTATTTGTATTTTCATAATTTTGTTTTTTTGCTTTTTACCCTGTTTGGTATTCATAGGCGTGCACCGCTCGCGGAAGTCATTTGCATCATAACTTTCTCAGACCTCCGACAGGTTCTTTCTAGTCCATACATACATTTACAATTCGACGATACGTAAATAATTTCGGCAATTTCACACATGAAATCATGGTTTCCGATGCAACTTTAGCATGAGATAGAGTATATTAAGAATCCTCTACAGCTCATTTTCAACTCAATGAGGCTAAATTATTATCTTGGTATTTTGAGGAGCATGGATTTTTTTCCACGTTAATGTACGCTTTACAGCAGTACAGCAGGGCTTGAAAAATCGAAACAAAATTTGAACACCAGCTAAATTTCACCGCAGCCAGGGATTTTTTTCTACCGGTAAATTGGGTCCAAAACGGTGCAGGGTCCAATTAGGGTAGCCTTGACGTAGAAGAAGACCATGAAGATAGATAACTGGGGCTCGGAGACACCAAAGACCCATTGGCCCGGCACTTGGGTCAGCCAGCAAGGCCAAACGAACTCAAAGCTCAGTAGATCGAAAATATGTGAGTGCAGAAAGGAGGACCATGAGGATGGGCCAAGGGCTCTGCAGAGACCAAAGACCCATTAGCCGACACATCAGACTGCCGGCAACCATAGACGGAGATAGACTTGGAAGTCTGGGGGGGGGGGGGCACGATGATGATGCCAATTCATATATACATATATACATTACATCAGTCGACTCCACCTTTGACCCTGGGAGGCAATGACCCCCACGCCTCCCCCCCCCCCCCCGTATCTCCCCCATGCCGGCAACTACGAAAAGGCAGCAAGGGTTCAACCGAGCAATGTGGACTCACCTCGGAGCTCACCAACCAAAGACCCAGTGGTTGGCCTCGGGGTCTGTCGGCCGTAATGGCAAGGCAGTAAGGGATCAACCGAGTACTGGGGCTGATTTGGGAGCTCACCACCCAAAGGCCCACTGGCTACACTTTGAGAACCTTACTTGTGAATAGGCAACTGTCGCGAGGCAGCGCCCTGAAAACTGCGCCAATTACGTAACTGCTCACAAGGCGGTTTAACTTTGAAGGCTGAGCCACGATTGACGAAATGTCGCGTTTATACTATGTGCTTTTTGTATACTTTGCATATAATCGTTTTCACGGCCCCTCCCGGGGAATTCGGGGAGGGGGACACACTCATACTTCCGGCACAATTCAATCGGTAGTATGTTGATAGACCCGGGTTGTGTTCGGATTGAATGAATGAATGAATGAAGGTCCAAAACAGTGGTTCCTGGTTCGGGAGTTGGGGCATCGATATCAATTTTTCAGTCGCCATGGCAACCTGGTGCATGGGACTTGTCAAGCCTTGCTACACCACACAGTATAACTTTTACTGAAGGTTTATACTTACCATACACAATCGTGTTTCTCAACTTGGGGCATCCCAGGGGGAAACGTGACTGGCTATTCAGGGGTACGAAAACATAATTAGCAATAACGATGACGAAAACGAGTGAAGTAAAAAAAAAAGTTCAAAATAGTTTGACATGCTAGTTATGGCCAGGGCTTGATAAATCCCAAGTGCCAAGTCGTCGCCATGATGACAGAAAAACTGATGTTTTGTGGTTAGGGGGAATCGACATCCAAAAGTTCACACATTGAATGCTAAAATAAATCCATAAAAATACATAAACATATAAGCAATAATAAAACGGAAATACAAATTTCACATAATTAAATTTTTCAAATTGATGGAAATTAGAACCGAAGAAAATTTTGATTTAATGAAATAAATTTAAAAAGAATGAAAATTCAGACCTATATATATATATATATATATATAATATATATATAATGAAAAAAATAATTTCAAACAATGAAAATTATGACCTAATGAAATAAATAATCTGACAACTCTTATCTGGAAATGTATAATTGATGGGTCAAAAATAATTGAATGAAATAATTCTAGCACCTATGAATATTCAGGAATAATAATTGTATGATGATTGAATAACTGGTGAAAAAATCCAGAATATATGGGCGAAATAATTCCATAATTGTTAAAAATTCAAAATCAATGAAAGAAATAAATCCATAATTTATGAAAATATAGAATCTATGGAACAAATAATTTCATGGTTGACGAAAGTTTTTAATAATTTGAGGGCCCCCGTTTGATTCGGGGCTAAGTGTCCCTTTGCCCCACAACTAGAAACAATAATGCATCCAGTCAACCGGGGCAAACACCTTTTTTCGGGCTCCACCTCGTAATACTGTATGCATGAACAAAAGGTTAATTAGCGCCCTGGTACGTCGCTTAATCCGGATAGAATAACTAAGGCCTCATCTTATCTCCATCTGGAATCTGAAATGCGTTGCTTTTTTTCGAGTATGAAGCCGAAAGGATATCAAACTCGAGCCAGTTCTCAGAATGTATATAATAATAATAATAATAATAATAAAAATAATAAACCATTCACACGGCAGCGTCCACCACGAGCTGAGTCACGACATGCAAAGTGGTTTCTATGGCAGTGCCAAATCGAACAAAACATTATGAAAAGCCAATGGCGTGGCTCCTCTACTCGGAAGGTGAAAATTATCATAAAGAAGAATATCGGCTATATAGAAGAGAACATTTTACACTCTTCCGAAAAACACGTATTCTGTGATTTATGGAAGAAAAAACACAACTGCATTGATTCGACAGGCAATTGCGTCATTGTATGAATGATCCCGTGTATTTAATCTAGCCTAACGAATACGATTAAATATTTAAAGAAATCAATGCCTGTGTGATGTGGTGTCTTTTTAATGGGTGGGTCAACGGAGCCGAAGACAACTTTACCTTAAAAATCATTGGAAATTTTATTCATTCCAAATATTAATTTCATTTTGTTGTTGACAGTTCGATTCAGTGTTTCTGATTTTCGATTTAATTTTTTTTTTCTCCGTCATCGAAACGTAAAGACTCATTAAAAAATTCGATGAAATAGACTTGAAATGTTTCTAGTCACCAAAACTTCAAAATGAGTTTTGTCTTGAAACTCTTGAAGTCTTCAACGCATGACCCGCGGGCCACATTTGGCATTCAGAGCTTTTATTCATACTTGCTGATGATATTGATAATTTTCAGGAAAGGGTTTGAAACATTGAAAGACAATTTATTGTAGAATTAATGAAGGAAATAATTGATGAAAATTCAAAATTGTTGAAATAATTTTTGAATTTTTGAAACAAAATAGTTTCAGAATTAGTGAAAAATAAATTTGTCCCGTCGTGTATGAAAGGTTGAAGACCCTACGTTAGATAAACGTTTGATCATATCCAAAGTTTGACTCATACGTCTATATGGCATGTCAGATATATGATGCAGTAATATAAAAATTAAGACAAACAGGCGTAACTCCTCGCATTATCTAATAAGATTATAATATATATTAGAAAGCAAAAATGGGAGAGAAAGAGAAAGGACGCGTATAAGGACATTTTTCTTGTTTAAATTAATCGAATTTAAAGTTTTTAATGTGTATTGGCTCAACATGTGTCATACATAGGCTGATAATATTTTCTCGATAAAATACGAAAAATAAGGAAATTGTTGCTAGAAATATTCCAAAGGTAAGAGAAGTTGCCAGTTATTGGTAAAATTTACAATGGCGGAAGTTTGAGCAATGGATTTAAACAAATATCACAAAAAAAAACCAAAAAAAAAAAACAAAAAAAACCCAACGTCTGACATTATAAATATATAAGACAGGGCTGGATAAATCACAGACGCCAGTTCACCATAGCGATTGAAAAATTGGTATTGGCGCCTAAAATTTTCCTAGCGTAGTTACTAAATTGCAGGCTGAGAGCAGAACAAAATGTTTGGAATTCATAGCAGCATATATAACAACATGAAAGAGGGGGGGAGGGCACTATGCCCTGTAAAAGTTAAAAGAAGAATTATTTTGGACCTTTTTTCGAATAAAAAGTTTTTTGGAGCCTACAAATTTTTTCTGGCGCCAAATATTTTTGTGATTTGCCCAGCTCTGATATAAGATGAATAGTCATAATTATCACATTATAATTTATAAATTGGGAAAAGAATTTTAATCTTTTTTTCGAGAAATAAAAAGAAACCGGGGAAAAATGCGACATGTCATGAATAATTCAGAAATGCCCAAATGTGTGTGACGGAACAATACAGGGATATGCCTGGAAATACGGGTCATATGGTCTCTCTAGTCATACAAGACAAAGCCTTCACATTTCGTAGGACATGTACTGCTCGACGGTAGGGCTATTCTTAACACAAAAGATGCTCTTGCGTGAAATTAGAGTAGCTGTTAGAGTCAAAATTTTGAAGCTGGATTGGCTGAATATTTTATAGCCAGGAATCAGCCTCATGAAAAGCATCAAGAAACAGCACTGAAATAGACTGAGAAGCATATACGCTAAGTCAACAAATAGTTTATTTTCTATATTTAAAATTTTTTCTAAGTATTGAAAAATAATATTTAGATGGTTGAGTTAATTAAAAATAAGAAAAGAACCCACACAGTGTATATGGCAGGCGACAAGGTTACCAAAAGGTCATCAAATTCACTGTAATGTTGTGAACGACTTTAACTTTTAATGAACATATACATATATACTATAACATATTTGGGCGTAGCCTTTCGATTAGAAAATTCTTTTTTAGGAAGATCAAACACTGGACATAAAGGGACAATAATGCATCTATTCATAGATTGATTGTCACAAAAAACTGTTTCTCATCAGTTTTAGATTTTCTAACGATGAGTCTCAACTCGAATTTCATCGAAAATGTATGTGGCATATTTACAAGAAAAGGTGCATGCAAAGGGCAAAAAAGTACATATCCATTATTTGACATACAAGGAAAGGGTTCGAAGATGACCTAAAAGTTTTGAAAAAATTACCCCACTGATTCCACTCATTTATATGCACGAAAATATAAAAAAAAAAAAATTCGGCGGAACTATGGGTTACTCAAAAAATGAAAAGAAATGTAGATATTAATATTTTGAACACCGATAGAGGCCAGCCAAGAATGAATTTGAAAACCCCGCAACCATATAATATTAGAGTGCCGTCATTCAAACAACACATGAAAAAGTACAGCACAAGTCAGAGAAACTGTTCTAGAAACTAGAACAGAGGAAAGAAAGGAAAATAAAGTGAAAAAAGAAGTTTATATATCGCCAAGAAGCGCGAGAGGCAATGAGTAACCGACTGCTATCATTTTTAATAATTTTCTGCGGCTTCAATAATTATTGCATTCCACCGCTAATTTATCTGTTTTTATGAGTTTCTGCGTGAGAAATGAATATACATAAATGTTTCCGTAATTTTTTTTGAGGAAGACATCTTGGAACCCCTTGCCTTGTTAGTTATAAAGTTAAATGGAAAGACAAACACCTTGCTTTGAGTGCAAGTTTTCTACTTAATATGATTGCTTTCTGGGAAAAACTTGACGTCACAACTTTTTTTAAACTCATTTCTAAAGTACATATTCGTGTTGTTTCATCGTGAAACTAAATAAAGACCAGTTGCTGCTTTCGATCTGATTCTAGTCTTCATTTATGCTCTATTCTGAAGTATTCTTTTTACGTATTTGGTGAAAATATTGAAAAAATAAATGACATTTGAATTTTTCGTATCGACGTTAACATAAAATACATATATTCACGTGAAAAAAGCTATGGAATAAAGTGTGGTGAGTAACTGTCGTCGGCGTATTTCTCGGAATTTCCAACCACTGCTCAGCTGAAAAAGATCTTATTTACCCAGCTTTGCTTGATATGATGCTGATGATGATATGCCCGTATATGCCTGGTAGAGAGCAGTGGGTGCCACAAGGTCAAGCTAGAAAGTCCACACAAACAGTAGTCGGATCTTTCGAAACAGAAGCTGATTTTTCAAAAATGTTCTCAGCTTATAATATAATCAGCTGAAGTCTCTAGTCAGCCGCAAATTTTATGAGTTCGCGAACAATAGTTTCCCAAACAAAAACGTTTCTAAGAGAGTGAGTCAACGAAATCGAGAGACACGACCCTTTCTTTGGCCTCGGGTCAGGCAATACTGTATCACGCTATTGTACGACAGTGTCGCAGCCGAATGTTTTCTGGTTGTAGAAGAACAAAACAAAAACTCACCATTAATATGAATTGTGGAAAATTTTCCTGTTGACGATTGTTGCGGAAAAAAAAGACAATTTTGATTGATTCGATTGTTATTGAAGCTAACAGATATATCTACCGTATTAATTCTATCACTTCATTTCACTCCAAATTCACACAAATTTAATTCATCTACAAAAGCAATTAGCATTATACAGTGAGACAGGGGTCTTCAACGCATGCCTGCGAGTCACGTGCGGCCCTCGAAGCATTTTTTGCCGATGTCCGCTTGCATAGTAAAATCTTATATAGAGATACTGAAAAAAAATTTCCAATGAGGAAATGTGTTCCAGAATTATTGAAAGAAATAATTTCAAAATTACTTTCAGAAAAACGTTGCAGAACTAATGAGACAGAAATAATTTCAGAATTAATGAGAAATAATTTCCTAATTAATGAGTGAACTAATTTTAGAATTATTGAAAGAAACTCATTTCAGAAATGATGGGTTGATGTACACGTTCGCATTTAATGAAAATTCATAATTAATAAAAAATATTATAATATGAGAGAGAATTGTGAGAAATATTATTGTAGGAATTAATGAGACGTAATTTAAAAATCAATGAGAAATAATTTAAGAATTAATGAAGGAAATAATTTAAGAATTAATGAAGGAAATAATTTAAGAATTAATGAAGGAAATAATTTAAGAATTAATGAAGGAAATAATTTAAGAATTAATGAAGGAAATAATTTAAGAATTAATGAAGGAAATAATTTTAGAACTAATGAGGGAAATGATTTCATAATTATTGAAAATTCCTCCCCACCGATATTTTAAGAGGTAGTTTTTAAAAGAAGGGGGGGAGGTATTTTTTTAATGAAAAACAGAGAAACAACTCTATTAAAAAAACTACCTAAAACTTGAATACAAAAACAAGGCCAGAACAGGCAAAATTCCCTACGAGATGGCCGAAAGACGATGCCTATAAAAAATAGGGATGTCCAGTATAAAAAAATACAGGACAAAAAATAACAGCAATTATTACGAAAAAATAAACTAAAAAATTATGAGATTATATAATAACTACCCATATATATATATATATATATATAAGTCTAAGTATATATAGCTTCTAGATTCATCCCGTTATGAGCATCGTATTTCTTTTTAAACATGTCAATTGCGTTGACCCTTGGAGATAAGCTATTCCATTTGTTAACAAACCTATTCGAGAAAAACTCCCTGCGACACAACAAACTGGAATTGCCCCTTACTAAACGACACGTTCCCTTGTCGAAGCAGTCGATTGTCGATGTATTAATGGTCCATCCTGGTCCATCCATGGTCCATCCCATTGAAATTTTTAAATACTACTTCGATCATATCCCTCCGACACCTGCGTTCCTCCCTCCAATGCAAACGTATTCAAGAAATCAAGTCTTTCTTCATATCTCAAGCCTTGTGCGCCAACAAGAGCACGCGCAGCTCTTCTTTGCATCCCCCTCCCCAACCAAATCTGTATCCCTATATAAGGAGTATTTTCACACTCCTCAACGAAATTTGGAGGAGTAAATTGGATTTCAGATGCGTATTGGCGAACACTGGTTGGAAGTTAGAGGACGGGGGGGGGGAATCGTATAAAAAAATCCAATTTAGTATCGGAGTACTTATACGGTCTCTAGTAAAATGGAATGTTATATCCAAAATGAACACGCTATTTTGGTACTTTATGGAAAGTATATTTCTATTACCAACGCTTCAAAAGATAAAGAGAGTAAATGTTTAAAAGAGTTTATATATTTTTTTCCCCAAAGCGAGAGCTGTCAATGGACGAAAATGATGAAGCATAGCAGCAATATTGAAAATAATCGAAGTATAGCCTAATAACAACAATATTGTCATACAAGTAGATTAGATTTTCTGGATTAGTCGACTTAACATTGAAAAGAATATTTAATGAAGAAGAAAATAAGAAATATATACGTTGGAACATTGGTTTGACATGGAAAAGAAAGTGGCGTTTCGCTTGACCGCCATTCCTCGTTTTTGATCAGATGATAAAACATACAATATGTACATATTTGAACAGCCTCGAGCCTTTTTTTCGAAACCTTGCCAAAAGTTCAAAGATAAGTTATGGATAGAATCTAACGTTCCAAGGTGGAATTTGCTTTTGAATACTTTCATCGTAATACAATCTTATACTGTATGTTACTTTTATATTATACGCATAAAGTTTTTAAGGGATATAACAATTTATATAAAATGTGACACTGATCCTACAGGAGAGAATCTAGGAAATCTCAAAATAAATAAAATGAAGGTTTGAGTTCATTCAAAGAATACAAGAATATGCGTATTCATACTTCATCACTCATCTTCATAATCTTTTAAGTGTTTTATGATGGTATTTCTTTATTATTTTCTTATATTTATCCGAATAGAAAATCTTTTGTACTTTATTTTACTGAAATAAAATCCCCCGAAAATCTGGGGAAGGGGAACTCTGTCCAATTTACTCTAAAAAAGTATACTTGGCTCCCAAAAAAATCGTCATGGCGAATAAAAATTGGTATTTTATAATCCACAAACCTTTTTGTGCGTGGTTACTTAATTGTAATATGAGGATACCATAATTTTTTGAAATTTATATCATTGTGTATTCCGACGTGGAAAGGATCATGCCCTAGAAAAGTAGAAAACTTTTTTATTTTGGACTATTCTTCTGGGGGGAAATACAGTTGGCTATTAAGAAATTTGGCTAGTTCTAAATATTTTTTTTTTTGTACCTTTGAGCCATTCTGCTGGTAATTATAGAAACTTCATAAACAGTTCTAAATTTAAAATCGAATGTGTAGGAGTTGCTCAGAAGCATCAATGTCGAAACGAGCTCAAAATATAAAATGTCTTTATTTCAAAAATGTAAGAAACTCATGTTGCTTGAGAGCAACACGGCCAAATAAGGGTTTAATGGAACGTAAGTGGCTAACTTACACAGATTTTATTGTACAGGGTGGTTCAGAAGTCCTAACATGATTTGAAAAAAAAAAATTAATTAAAAACAAGCTATTAAAAATAGAGACAAACGGTTTAAAACATTTGGAAAACAAAGTTCCAAAATTCTTTTACTATATATTACAATTTTTTTTGCACACTTTTAGTGACGCGGAGGATGTCAAGCCTGTATAGAATTTCTTGCCACGTTATTTGTATCATGGCTGTTACAAAAAATGGAAATAAAATGGGTCGAAGTTTTTTTTTCTATGATTTATTTATTTTATCTGTGTTGAGTTGTTGTCACTAAACGTTTTAATTAAAATTGTAGATTTGCTTATTTTTTTCATATTTTTACTTGCATAAAATTCTGGGTGGTCCAGAAGTACTGACCTGTTTTGAAAAAAAAACACCATTTTAAAAAAGCTGTTACGATGGAGACAAACGGCTTAAACCATTTAAAAGAGAATGTTTCAAAATAATTTTAAACTTCCATTCATTCTGCTTTTATCTTTACGCTCATTATTTATAACCTCCATGTCACAAATAACATGGCAACAAATGTTATATATATAGGCTTGACATCCAGTGCCGTCTTAACACATGGGCCCACCCGGGCACGGCCCGGGGACCTCAAGAGAAGAGGGGCCTCACAAAAATGAGAACTGGTTGAAAGTTTTGAAAATTGGCCAGGCAGGGTCTCAGAAAAATTGGCCCGGGGGCCCAGGATGTCCTTAAGACGAGGTTGACATCCTCCCCTTCGCTAAAGATGCACATGTAGAAATTTCGTTGTAAATAGCAAAAATTTTTTTTTGAAACTTTCTCTTTCAAATGCTTTAAGTCTCATTTGTCTTCTCATCATCATCTGTCTTCAACTTTTTTTTTCTAATGATTTTTCAAATCATGTCAGGCCTTCTGACCACCCTTTATAATAAGATAATTGGAAGCAACATCACTTTAAGTGAGATTTGGTTGTGAGAACATTGGTTTTCGGATCGTAAAGAAAGTTTATGGTTTTACATCTTTGGGGGAAATTACGGAAACTGTGGATAGCACAGTCTGTTATTATGTACCGTTGCATGGTGTTATTATTAATAGGATCACGCTTTTTTGCTTATAGAAACAGTCAGGAAGCACGTAATGGCTCAATCCTTCGATTTTCTTGAACAACCTTGCTACTCTCCTCGCGATTCACACTTAACAACGCATGCAAAGACCAGCTCGACGGTTGATGATTTGTTGTGAAAGTATCCAAACAAACTTGACCATGCGTGAGAATAATGATGATAATAATAAAAGTAAAAATAACACAAAAAAAAAGAACCATCTTTGTGTGTGATGTTTTAGTGAAATGATACGAAAAAATAGGAGAGAAAAAGGATTAGGACTTCCCGTTACCTTGTTTTCTCGACCATTCAAAATATTACGAAGGACAGCCGTAGTAATAGCACTAATGGCGATAATATCGTCCATGAATCTGCTGGTTTGTGAATTGTAACCACTGAAAAAATAGAAAAAAAAAATTGCGCACGCATCACCAATGTTTACGTGCATAATGATAATAGTGATGCGTGCGAAGTCTATAAGTAAAGTCACTAAACCGAGAAGGACGGAGTATATCCAGTCAGTCTGTGTGGTGATCCAAAATATGTTTTTATCCACGTTAAGTTTGATATCATGTGCATGATGGAAACATCACGCTATAATAAATTTGCATACATAAGTTGAATGTTGTCTCTTGATTGGATTCACTGAGAAAATCACAGGATGTTCAGTTCATTGACGTAATTTCAGTATATTTTGTGATTTTTGATAAATTAAAAAAATTAATAAATTTAGATTATTTTTTTAGATGTCAATGTAATATTGATATCAATACTGTATAATATTGATTACATATCAATACTGTATAATATTGATTACATATCAATATAATAATAATACAGTAAAATCTCGTAACAATGATACTCGGTATAACGATAAATCGATAAATCGCTGTACAACGATATATTTTTTTTCAAAGTTAGTTTGGAATAGCCTATAGTCTTATATTTAGAGCCTGGAAGTTCAGGCGCTAAAAATGGTCGAAATAGGCAGGCAAAAAGCACTAAAATGCCTAAAATAGGCACTAAAAAAAGGCATTTATAATTTATAGAAAGAAGTATAATTAAAAACTAAGGTATTAAGGGTCTAAAAACTATCTGAAAAATTGGTTGCACTTAATCCGCGTCTATTGTTTTAATTATAGTTTATAATAACTGCATTATATTTTCTAAGTTGAATTGAATCCAAGCCCAAAATAAAGTTTTTCAGATCCCTCAGGATTAGGTCAATTTTATTGCCACTATTACAAGATATGGAACACATTGAACACCACTCTGGAGCCTGAAGGGAAAATGGTCTGTGGGGCTCCTTAGTTGAGAATAATTCGCGTTTATTTGATGCATTATTTACAATAATCATTATCATTTCTATAGCTGGAGCGCAGCCACCTTGTTCTATTGTAGTAAAAAAAAAAATTAAATTTTTTTTTATATTACCACATATGCCCGCGGGGCCTTGTGTGGCACATCCATTGGGTGACTCTAGTCAATTTAATTAATCGAATACAAAATATGTATGCAAAATAAATAGCCATGGTTGTTTTCAGTGCATGTGTGATGTAAAAAAAATTAAATCACAGCAACATGTGGACCGCAGAGCTCTGTCTGCTCCTACCCCTTCTTGTGTGAGCCATGACGCCAACTGATGACCTCTTCGGTCATCTATGTATATACAATGCCTGTATATGCAATCCAATGCCTAAACGAGATATATAATGTGAAGCATGTGAAGAAACATAGTTCTAATTTCTCATATATAGCTGCGTTTTCAGGAAAACGCATTATATTTTCCAGGGGAAAAAGTCTCTGAACTCCGTAGTGTCCCATGACTTATGGCTACACTGTATATATTATCATTTGCGCACGAGGGCTAGTTGGACCGGGAGCCAAAATTTATTGCCCACTCTGAGAGCGGCAGCCTTTTTTTTTATACTCACCGTAAGGTTGGTGCGCTAACCCCTCGATGTGGGACTCCTTGCGATAGCAATCTTTTTCTGTGATCGTGCCGCCATTTCCGTGGTACCCCCTGTGTCAGGAAAGTTTCTGACGAGGACGAACTCAAGACACCTCTAAATATCCTTTGGTACTTCAGGCGAGTATCTTATCGACTTGGGATACCGCTTCCCTAGTATATATGAACATATACTGTAATGTGTTTAGAAAATTAGGCGATTTAAACGATAATGAATTATTGTTCTAGTATTTTTTTTCATTTCGGTATCTTTTAACCAACATTAAAATGCGAATTTTTCACGAAGTTTAAGTCTATAGAATGATGATCATAACATTCAACGGAAACGAACTTACGTGGAAAAGAAATGCAAGCTCACACATGACTCTTTTATGGTTTTTTTTTTTCGGAAAAATTTCTTTTACGTAATTTTTATTTTCGTGAGGATTTGGCCCGAATAATGAAAATGCGGAAACCGCTAGATGTCGCTGTATTCGTGCCATATACAAACGACTATAATTGCCTAAATGCGGAAAAAAAAATACGCAGTATGTCGCTTCTATAGGGGGTTAGAGCTCGGCCACCGGAAACTATACGCATGGATAGACCGGACAGGAAACGCTGAATTAATTTCCGTGTACATTTATGTATAAAAAAAGCGGAAATAGAGGCATTTTTTTTTTCTGTGTGTGTGTGAGCCTAAGTTATAAGACATTAATTGAGCTCGAAACATAATATTGTATAATACCATAAGCTTTTTTTAAATGGGTATCTTATTATATAGTACCCGCAGAGCGGTCGAAAAATAATTCATAAAGTTGGATGAATCCGGCTCAGGATCCTGATTTTTTTGAAACAATTTTTTTCTACATCAATAAAACATTTTCATATTTGGTATAAAAGACGGAAAAATGAGAGATTTAAGGAAAAAAGGTCATTGTTATCCTATTTATATTCAGTGAGGTGACGTGTTCTCTACATTTTTCTTCCATACTGATTTGCTGAGCCTTGATTTTAAGTAAAAACAGTTCTAAATATTTTTCTAACATGTGACGACTTGGATCTACAATCAGATCTTTCGAGTGTATGGTTCGAATGCCATGACGTAAACCAAGACTGAGATCAATCTGACGATCATAATGGCAACAAATCTAGAAAAACTAACAGAGCTCTCTCTCTTTTATTTCCTAAATCAAGATTTTATGCAGTGCTTAAGAGCATCCAAAAGGAAACAAATGAAAATTACGAATTTACAAATGAAATATTTCTTGTGATCATTTACGTTTTATACAAACACTGGTTCTAGTAACGAGGAAACTGGAAAAAGTTTTCGACTTTTCGTGAAAATTTTGTTATCTCATATCGATGAATTGGGCAGATGGAATTTTCGGTAATTCAAACTGTTTTGCTGTCTCCTTGAGCTTCAAATTATCCAAGTTCGACTGTAATTAACATATCATTACTGATTCACAGTTGCTCACACTACTAATCAGTAACATTAACAATTCCTTGTCAATAACATTAACTAATTAAAACAACCAACTAATTATCACATATACCTTAGTTCGTATGACTTGTTATCATTTTGATTATTGTCTTGCGGTATGATTATTACCACTGTCCGGCGGTTGAGAAACCCTACCTTAGTGGAACTTATCAAAACAATCATTTCTAAAAACCAAGAGAATACATTTCAATGCATGCAACGTATCCAGCCGAATTCCAATGACGTAAGTGTCTGCTGTATTTTGCCAAGAATGAAACCTATGACACATTTGGGACACCAATGATATATAAAAATAAATCACTAAGGTCCGATATTTAAAGATGGGACCGGAAATATATACGAACATGTTTGATCTACTTTTGATGCCACTTGTCAATCAAATATGAAAGCATGTGAAGATAAACAAAGCGAATTGATCACACAAGTCACCTCGATTCGACCGAAAAGAAAAGGGTCATTCACTGACGAAATCACTGACGAATTATTATCGAGTTGTAATAAATAACTGGGAAAAAAAACTTGATGTAAAGGGCGTTGACTTTACAGGAAAAACGATGAGCAAAACATATATTTCCCCTCCCATAATTAGTTATTACGTGTATATGAGTGAGAGACTCGGATGTGTCCCTTGTCTAAGAGAATCGCACGTCCTTTATTATGGGATTAAAAATGGAAATCTTTTGACGATGATTTATTGCCTGTCAATGACCATGGAATAGGAACATTGGCCTGATTTTACTGGCCTTTCAGTATCTCATAACTACTGATAGTATAAAAAAAATTTCTAAAAATTTTACGTAAACAATGCGTTTGTATAGAGGATATTTTCGACCGCTACTACTTAACCGTACATGCACCTCGTACACATTCCTCTACAGAATTTCTAACGAATCGACACGTGCCGGAATGTGTGTTCTGAGTGTATGCGTGGCCCTAACGTATTGATATTGTCGAATTGCGTTTGTTTCGTGTCCATGCTGCCTTCCATTTGCTGAAGTAAAGATGGGAATGCCTGAACTTTTGTTATGTCAGTATTGTTCTGTGGGTCTACCGGCTCTCTGCGGAGATTTTCGACTGTATTTTGTGGAAATATTGAAAAAGTACTCACGTACTCCATAAATGCAAAGTCCGGATTTTTTTTATGAGGATGGGGATGGCAAAGACGTCATAAGAAGGCCCTCCCAGTTAAGATTTTTGGTTATTCGGTAACATATGGGGTGTCTCATAAATTCGTAAATAGTTTGAATATTCATAACAATGCAGGCACTTAGTATATTTGAAAAAATGTGGTTTTCGAATAAGTTATTCCTCACGAAGGGGTTTTTTTTTTGGTTTTGGTTCAGAAAGAAATTTTGTTCGAATTTCTGTCAATAGATTGTGCTGCACCGAAGGAAATGGTATTCTGAACGTGAACCTTTATTCTATGTCTTCTGCGTCCGAAACGTTCTTAAATCTTCTGCCGTTGATTTGTGGCTGAGGTAAAACAATTTCACCAATACTGCTTTATTCACAAATGCCCGCATCACAATGAAAACTTGCTTGCGAAATCGCAATGAAAACAATGTTTGAGCTAGTGACAGGAAAATTAAGAAATGAACTGCTAATCATACACCCTGCATTTTGTAGAACTACGATTTGCATATTTTTAGGAATTCGTTTTTGTGCAGCGCCATCTATCGACAAAAATTTGAACTAAACATTTATTTATTAAAATTAAAAACAAAAAAAGTTTCCCCTTTCTCTTGAGAAAAACTTTTTTTTTTGCATACCGGGCATTCAAACAGATATATATATATATATATATATATATATATATTCCTTCAATTTATATTCATTTTTAAACAATTTAGGAATTTATAGGACATTCTTTAGTTGAATTTATCATCCTTTGACACACACGTGTTACAAAAATTTATTGCAGTCTAATACTTTAATTGGCAAGCATTGAAATATCCAGAGGCGAATATTTTTGAAGGGTTACATATGCAAATGAGGCACCCTCAATTCTTTTACATCACAAAAATAATTATTGTCAATATTTGAAAAAATATGGGATGTCGCACTTCACACATTGTATTTATATTTTAAAATGTACTGTAGATTTGAATACTGTAAAAATGTCATTTTTAGTTTGTTAACTTTTTTTTCTATCATTGTTGAAGAATGCACACGGCGTGCACACAGCAATATGTTCCCTTCCACAAATAGTATTTTCCTTCCAAAATGCAAGGGTCTTGTGTAAAATCGTTCTTTCTTGGCTGGTCAAGAGATAGGAGACGCGTATACCTTTCAGCCATAATTCTGCTGGAAGTTATAGAAACTTCATAAACAACTCGCAAGTAAATATCTAATATTTAGGAGTTGCTTAGAAACATCAATGTCAAAACGAGCTCTAAATATGCAATGACTTTTCTTGAAAAATTTTAGAAACTCATATTTCGCTTGAGCCAAATTAAATGAGTTATGAAGTTTTTATGAAGGAGTTAATGTATTTATGAAGTTTTCGTTTTCTTCCTTCCACTCCACAGAGCATAGAATTTTCATGATGTATATAACATGAGTAGAAATATGGTTGATAATTACTGTACTTATAATTTAGCATTCAACTAAATAATATTTTGTACAAATATTTTTACAAATTTTTATACAAATTTTTTTACATATGTTCTCACAAATTTTTGTACAAATGTTTTTACAAATTTTTGTACAAATGTTTTTACAAATTTTTGTACAAATGTTTTTACAAATTTTTGTACAAATTTTCTAATGACGCACGCTTTATTAAATTTTTCAATGATTTCTCATGAAGAAACTGAAATTATTTTCGCTTCAGTCCATGATACCTCGTCATTATTGTTCTTTATGAAGGCGTCATGGCCTGCACATCTTGCAGCAGGGCTCCTAGGCTGGGATCTTTGGCGAGCCACTTGTACAGCATGAAAAAAAAACAAAAAAAAAACGAAAAATGATGAGGATCGTCCTCCGGGAACCCATGCTGGAGTACTTTTAGCCCCACCCTTAGCGGGGATGGGCATGACTAGCATAAAAATAATAATCCTTGTTCATGCTCAATTGGTATTCAGACATCCAACCCTCTATTCTTAGCCTTAATCTATGCCAGCGGTTCTCAACCGGTGCTCCGTGGAGCCCTTGGGGCTCCGTGTGCACTTCTTAGGGGCTCCACGGTGACTTAAGGAAAATAAAATAAATAAGTAAATTTGATAGATATATATAAAATGAAAAAAAGAGGCCTACAGGGTTCCACCATAAAAATTATTTACAAAAAGGGCTCCTCGAGTCAAACATGGCTCCCATTTAAAAGTTATGTACTGAAAAGGGCTCCGCGAGTCAAAAAAGGTTGAGAACCGCTGATCTAAGTTGTTCCTGAAACGCGGATGAGTATCCCTTTTGAAGCACACGTTACAAAACATCTTAGGAAAATAGCTTCCATAGAGTAACATGGCTAGAGAATCCATTCAAATGTCATTTCAAACGTTCTTTTTTTTTGCGAGGACATTGCACATTCGTGATTTTGGCATGACGTAGCCGATATATTGGTTATTGTACAAGCAGAATTTGACAAAATTACATTACAAACAAATTACAGTATGATACATGGTAATTAGCTCAGCTGAATAAAGGCATTCTTTAGTTTTGACATATTTTTTAATAAAAATTTCTTATTTGTAAGTTTTTATTTTGGAAAATCTTTCATGACCCCCGCCCCTCCCCAACCTCACCTCAGTTCATTGACACGACCCACGGTTTGCGCACCACTGTGATTCGCTCATACCATAGTTGAATAACAATGTGTCTCAACAAATGGATTACTTTCTCGCTCATTATTGAGCAACGGAATCTCTTAAAAATACATTTTGGACGTGTTGAAACGTCTGTTGAAAATCATTCGTGTTGAAGATTCCATTCCGGTAAGACGTACTTGCGTCTAACCTCGAAGGAAGAGGCCTCTGTATGAGGCTTAATCTAGATTCAGGTAAGAATCACAGTTTTTAGGGCTTCGGTCGTGGGCATTGACACGGTTAGGTAGCTCTGGGAAGGGTTCCCAATGTCTTCGTTTGATGTTTTTGTGGTTCGTTGTTCTTTCTCCCCTGTTAGTTTGGCTTAGCTCTGTGGACCAGAGAGGTACCGGGCATCGTGACCCCCGGCAGTTTGAGTGAGCGAACCCTTTGCGTTCGTCCTCTCTGCATTTGGAGGTCAGTTGCTCAGCCACTTACACTCAACATCGTCGTGGCAATGGTATCACTGGCTCGTTGTTTCGAGTCACTGTGCCAATGGTGCCGGGTTTTGAGGTGGTGGGCTAAGGGTCCGCAGAGCTGAGCAGAAACCGTTTCATTCAAGACTACTATAGTCAAACTTAGGTATGTACACTAAACCACTGTGGTGGTCTAATGCGAAAACCCGGGTTCGAACTCTACCGTCACCACAGCAGTGGTGATGTTGAACCATCTGAAGTTGGTTTTCTGTGGTTCCCGTAAAATTTTCATCGGGATGGATAGGATTGACCACATGGGTTATCAATACACCTTCGACTGCTTCGACAAGAGGACACTAGTACCGTTTGAACTGTCTGAGCGGAATGGGGTGCTCCACCCCTCTGTCAAGTAATCCCTGATCGATCAAACTTTTGATTGCTCCTGTGATATGATTTTGCACAACTTTCCATAATTTATTATTGGTGCCCGTTGCACTTTGACCTTCACTTGATTTATTTGATTCTTCGATTTACATAATGTTCATTACGATGCACTACATTTAATCTTTGGCATATCAATAAACTCTGGTTTTACCTGAGATACCCGGGGGGAGCTGAAGTGCTTACGTTGATTTTTGCGTCAGTCTGGGTGTCTCGCGGTTTCTCCAGTTATAACCGAAGTGACTCCACGCTGATCAAAGGAAAGCCGCCCATTAGGTAAAGCCACCCATTTGCTTAGCTTAAGAGATTTAGGAAGTATTAATTTGTTTACTAGTGTAATTAATGAGATGATTAAGTACAGTAAAACCTCTCTTTTGCTGTCACTGGTGGGACGAAAATAAAATTCATCCGTAAAAAATGGGTGACCGTTTATCAAGGGTTTCAATGGCATACTTTTATTACACCAGGGGAAAATACTATTTGGCCGTAAAAGAGTTGTGACTCCATCAGTGCAGTGTCCCCGTTAAGAGGAGTTTTACCGTACTACTTAACCGCACATGCATCTCATAAACATTCCTCTGGGAAATTTCTAAGGAATTTGTGCATGCAGAACGTGTTGTGTGCATATGCGCGACTCCAAACTCGGTTTGGACTCCAAACATTCAAACTCGGTTATAACGACTTCGGTTGTAACGACACCTCGGCTGTAATTATTGACTGTTCGTACTCATTCCTATAAAGAATAAAATTTTAAAAGTTCAAATTTTATGCATGCTACTGCCAAAGCCCGAAATGCAGCCAATTCGCGAATTGGACGAGAGTTTTGGCCAAAGCCCGATGTGCTGATGAAAAAATGTCCGTTGGGCGCCAAATCCATATTTTTTCATCGCCAAAGTGTTATACGTGGCGATATATTGTAGCTTCATTGGATTAGCTCCATGTGACGAGAGAGAAAATAGAAATTTGAGCTAAAAAAAATTATTTATATAATTATTTGATCATTTTTGTCGCACCACGGTTATTTTCTGCACACGAGGGCTAATTAGACCAGGACCTACAATTTTTTGCCGATTCCGAACGGCAGGCTTTTTTTTTTTTTTTCGAAAAGCATCGAAAACTAATCATTATGACCGCTAATCCAATTCATCGTGCTATTTAACCACTAACGCTGCTAATTACCTAATTTTTAAGCAGATAATTACGCATTTATTTTACGGAGAGGACCTGTACATATTAACCATAACCACATTCTCTCCAAGGTGGAGTAAAACCGAAACTTATCAACACTGCTAAGCCGAAAATTAATCACGTGAGAGATTAGCAATCAGCGCATCATTGATTTTTATTGAGTGAAAATATTGAATTAATATTGAAAAATTATGCAAATCAGTCATTATTGAAGAATATCTTATACCCTCGATTCGTGGGAAAATTCGCCGACAGCTATTCATCTCGCCACGCAATTCACCAATATGAAAATTTCACGGACAAACAGTTCGTCACGAGTGAGTGAGTGATTGAGCGAGCGAGTGAATGTGTGATTGAGCGATTGAGCAAGTAAGTGAATATGTGAGCGAGTGAGGAGCCGAATGAGTTGGTGAATCAGCCAGTGAACAAGCTAGTAAGTCACTAAAGTGTTCATGTGCTCACCAGCTCACTCACTCGCTCACTTGTCCACTCACTTGCTCACCTGCTCTTTCATACGTTCATCTATTTACTTTCTTGCTCACCCACCCACTAACTCTCACTCACTCACCTACTTATTTTTCCACTCACTTGCTCAGCACTACTTCACTTAGTCTTATTTCTCATTAACCGTCACTCGCTCAACCGTTAGTTTCTGTTATCCGTCATCGTTTTAAAAAAAAATGCGTGAGTATCAACACAAACAAACAGACATCTTTAAAATTGTCCACGGATTACTTTTACACCCTACTGCAGCGGTTCTCAACCGGTGCTCCGCGGAGCCGTTGGGGCTCCTTGTGCGCTCGTCAAGGGCTCCGCGGCCACTCGAGGGAAATATAAAAAAACAGTTATTTGAAAAAAAAATTATAATTACTTTAGAATAATAAAAATTAATCAGTAATTTTGCTAAATAAGTAAAAAAATAGGTCTACGGTTCTCCGCCATAGAAATTATATGCCAAAAAGGGCTCCGCGAGTCAAAAAAGGTTGAGAACCGCTGATCTATGCTATTAAGAATTTCTTCAATTTCGAATGGGAAAAGTTAATTATGAAGTTAATTTTTAAGAACTTGGATTTAAATGTTAAATCGGAAAACTGCCCTAATTAGGCAAGAGGTTTTCTTGCCAGTTGGACACATTCTCAACTAAGGAAGTATGAAGCTACATTTATAACTAAAATTATCGATTAATAATGACCACAGTGACCAAAATGACCATAATCAAAATCGGGTATTTTTAAATGTCATGTTACAGATCATTATGCAGTTGTATGCAAGGCTAAGTTTACTAATCCGCAGTACCGAATATGCTTTCCAAACTTTTGTAAAATTTACTTATAGAAGCATCGAATAATAAACAAACTGTTGCAATTTTTCTTGATATCTCTAAGACGTTTGACACCGTTAATCACGAAATTTCACCTAGTAATTTTTATTATGCTGGTATCAGGTGTGAATCGCTTCTTTGGTTCAGATCATACTTAAGGTTAAAAACGTTTAACTTAACAGTTCTTACAGGAATTCAGTTCTTACTCGAACATTGGGAGAGGGGTTCCTTAGGGATCCATTTTGGGTCCATTGCTTTTCATTATTTTCATCAATGATTTTGTTCCCTAAAACTTTTCGGTAAAATTATCACATACGCCGATGATTCTGTAATTTTTTAGTCCTGCGACGATCAAAATACATTGATAACTCAGATCGAGCAAGATCTAACTATTAACGATTGGTTTGCTCAGAACGATATGAGGCGAAACCTCAACAAAACGAATTTTATACACTTTTGCCTCAGGGGAAGTCCTTGTTCTTAAATCTCATGCAACAGGTTGTTTACGTCACGCTTGTAATTGTCAATGTAAAAATCTCGTGTTGATTTCCTCACGAAAAAACTCAGATTTTTCGTATATACGTTTTATCATTTGCGAAAAAATTTTCATCACACTTACTGCACTCTGTTTATTATGCCTGGACTCATTCATCATTACAATACAGTCTACTGATGTGGGGCTACGATTATATAAGACTAACTTATTACCAATAATAACTAATCAATACAAATTTTTCAAGTTGTTAGGGTACTCAACTTCAAATGATATTTCTCTATATAATAAATATATCCTAAACTTACGACAATTTGTCTTCTATAAAGAAATATTTTTTCTGGTCAAAAACAAAAACCTTTGCCCACCAAAAATGAATGTTTCCTTGAGGCGACCTCACGTGGTCTTTGAGATTCCCTCACATAGAAAAAATATTTTTTGCAAACATCTTTTTTACACACACACACAAACACAACATTGCTCCTAAAATTCATCACTTCAAAGATTGAATTGTAAAATGCAATACCGTTTCCTGCTTTCAAACGACAACTTCAACGATATACATCGCTAATATATCAAATATTGAAGCTTATTTTAATAGTCAGACATAAAAATTTATAAGTGTTAATGAATTGTTAATTAATTGAAGTGTTAATTAATTTATATATTTTTCACCTAAGCGATTTGCTTATTTTTTGTACGAATAAATGTCTGTCTGTCACCTTTATTTTTTATACTCATGCATTTTCTTTGATTTGATGTTCACACGTCTTTTTTATTTTCGTGCATTTAACATAGCAATACTAATTGCACTAATGAATATTAATTTTAGCCACATTATATGTTGTAAGTACTGGTAACCAAGGTAACCAAATTATCCCTTGTCAACTCATATGAAACTCACAGTATATCGATATTTACGTCAGTCTATATTATAATATATAATATATTGTGTAAAATTTTCATAAATTCTGAATAAAGATAATTTTTTTTCTTCTTCAAAATAAAAATATCACAACATAAATTACGGTGGCTGCTTATCATTTGATAATTACAGTGCCAACTAGCGATAATTGAGTTCATGTGCCAGTAACATAGTTGCTCGACAAAATTCACATATCCGATTCACAGGTAATTCAATTCAGTGAAACATGTTCAGAATGCAACGTGTTCATTAGTCGGAGGGTGTTTTAAAAAAAAATAATCAGTGTAGTGATTTAAAGCTATATACTGTACTGCAGAGTTTTTTTAACTTATGGTCCGCGACCACGCACAGTGGTCCAAGTCGCGATATTTTAGCTGGGGAAAAAATTAAAAACGAAGTTTTCACATATCAGGAAAAAACTGTATCATTTGTGCAGAGGTGACTGGTGTGTCTTGAGGTGTTTTTTATTTCGTTATATTTGTTTACATCAGGAAGCATCAGAGGGTCAAAGTAGAGCGATAACTTACTCAAATGGGATTTTCACTGAAATGTGACGAAAAACTTAATTTCTTAGCTTATTACTCGGTTGTGTTTGAGTGAAACCACAAAACTCTTTTTTCTATTCGTTTTTAGGTCTCTTTTCTTTTCAATTCTTTGTTTTTCAGGTCTGGGTAGAATAAATTATTTTAGAAAGTGCTACTTGAAATTTAGCTTTTCTTTTTGAGTAGTTTTGAGCACAAAAAGTCACTAACGAAAAATGTCCAACTTTGTTCCACCGTGAAACTTCTTTTTGGATGTTTCACATGTTGTGGGTGAACACACTGTGCGATCCATCGCTACTCCTTTTCTTGAAATAAATTGTTAAAATTACCTTACGTATGACTCGCATAGTGCTAGTGGTGGATTGGGCTTGATTTTTAGAAAATCTTTCAACTCGAATACATTGATAATCACACACAAAATTTAAATTCCTTTGAATTTAAAGCTTTAAATTTCGTCAAAATATCGAAACATTTCATCAGAGAGAGAGAGAGAGAGTCACCTCTTAGAAAACTGAAAATCATGCAACAAGACCCTATCATGTTTTCCCGAAAGCAATTCGTCGTTGGTTACGAGAAAAGAATGATAATACAAATACAACGCCACAACAGCCAAAATGCCCAACGAGGTGGCTGATAAAAAGATGCCCATAAACCATGGAAAATACTCCAACAAAGATCAGGGCAGAACTCGGATAATCCAACACATCGGCTTGAAGAGCATGGAGTTTAAAGTAGATGTTTAGGAGAATCCCAGCACGAGCAGCTTTGCTATGCAGTACAAGCTAATGTCAGATCATCCGGCCAACGCACGATAATGAAGTTTCACTATCGCTTAGATAAATTTTAAAAGCAAAAATTCTCTCGTTGCTGGCGGAATTTTTTTTTGTTGTTGAAAAAAACTAGGTAAGGTGAACTAATTTAACCAATCAAATAATAAACTTTTCAAGTGTTTGCAGCACTCTGAGTATATATTTGTTAATTTTAAATAGTAGGTAGTTTATCGTATTTTTTGTTTCGAAATTCCACTCTACGCCAAATGTGTGATGGGTAATCCAAATCGAAAATAAAAACTATATTTTGCAATTTGACATAGTTTATTTTTGAAGTGTTTCGCTATATGGGAAAAAATATTTATTTGGGAATGTGGAAAGATTGATTTATGCATACAAACATTCTACTAACAGTTCCGAAAAAAAAATATTTTCACTGTGCATTTTGTTAAAAATATTTTGGTACCATTGTTTATTTCAGTTTTTTTTTGTTCTGAATATGAGGGATACATTATTACTTTGAGTATAATCAATCAATAAAATAACAAATATCAATACAAACTCAAAAAAAATTGGTTAGAAAAGTAATTTTGTCTTAAAAATGCAGAGAATTGCAAGAAATAGAATACGTGGTAACCGTGTTAAAATGATTTTGAAATAACTGAATTCTGTAATTATTATTTCATACTTCTCAGCGTATGTGGATCTATACCTTTAATGTGGATCAAAAAGAATTTTCAAAAAATATGCAATATAATTTTTAGAGAATATTTTTCCCCAGCTATAAATTCGCTATACGGAACACTGTGCGACAGCACGGGTGGTCCGTGGGCAGACTTGATAAATTAATTCTAATTGAATGAAATAATATTCAGTTGCTGTCATTGATATTGGTAAGAGCTTATTTGGGTTTCTGTAAACAATTAGACCGTCATACTTAAGGTAACCATACTTCATCGAGAAAAATATGGGAAAAATCACCATCCTCAATACGTACTGGGTTCTCTTAATCTGAGTATGAATAGCTTCTCAATTTATCCCACTATGTATATTGTACTTCTTTTTAAACGTGCCAATTGTGTTAGAATTCGTGACCTCGGGAGGTAAGCTGTTCCAATTATTAATAACCCTCAACTTTGTATTCATTTACTTTTGTATTAATTTTTATCTTTTCGTCTTTAAATAGTCGTTCTGTACAGGCTTTGGTTTCTTGACGACAAATATTGAAATTTGACTGTTTTTGATATTATGTTGCTAACTTTGGAAAATAAATTTGAATTTGAAAAATACAAATATTGCATCAAGAAACATGGATTTTTTCACACACACACACACACACACACACACACACACACACACACACACACACACACTGTATTTTTCACTCAAAAATGGTACAGGGTAATTTTCGAACGCTTTTTGAGCATTTTCTAAATTGGAATCACACCTCGGGCGCGGTAGCCCGGTCGATAAGATGCTCGCCTAAAGTACCAAAGGATGTTTAGAGGTGTCGCGAGTTCGATACCCGGTTCATCCTTGTCAGAAAACTTTCCTGACACAGGGGTACAACAAAAAACGGCGACTTGACCGCAGCAAAATATTGCTACCGCAGGGAGTCCCCCATCGAGGGGTTAACGCGCCAACCTCTCGATGAGTATAAAAAAAAAAAAAAAAAAAAAAAAAAAAAAACAAGCCTGCCGTTCGGAATCGGCAATAAATTGTAGGTCCCGGTCTAATTAGCCCTCGTGTGCAGAAAATGACCGTGGTGCGACAAAAATGGTCAAATGGTCAATGGAATCACACCTCTACGACGGACGGTTGATGAGATAAAAGCCTCATTAGCACTTACAGGACACCCTGCATACTTCTGCGAGAGACTGTAACTCCATCAGGATTACATTTGCGGCTCCGGAACACAATAGGATAAATCCAAATAAACTAGCTAATTCCTAATGCTATATTGAAAGGTGAAAAATACTATAGCTGTGTAGTATCAGATTATTATGGCACGGTGACCTCGTTGTCCGGCAATGTGTTAGTCAACCGGATACTCGGGCTTCATCCTACCTGTGAATCCTGAAGGAAAAAAATAAATAAATAGAAAAATTCATATGCACAATAAAGAATCTGATTATTTTGGAGGAAATATGAATCAACCGACAGGAAATACCGGATATTATAAATTGATATAAACCTTGAAAAAAACCAGCTTAGGTCATTGATACAGTTTTTTTTAGTGTAGGTCAACAAAGTAGATTTATCACTGTCACTAGAGCCACTAACATATGTACTAAAAAAAGTGGCTAAATGTGTTCTAAAAGTATGCAAATATGTCTTCAAAATGAAAAAAAAATATGCACTTAAAATGCTAAAATATACGTTAAAAACAACAAAATATGCACTAAATATCCTGAAAAGTGTTAAAACTTTCCAAATCTGTACCAAAAATGAGAAAATCTACGTTAAAAAAACACCATGCCAAAAATAGTAGATATGTTTTTAAAATGAATTTTTTTTTATTCCTTATGCATATTCATTTACAAAAAAAAAAAAAAAAAAAAAATATCCCCACATATGTGTCTGCATATGCAAATAACTTCTAGGTATATTTTCATTCAGACATTTTCAATTTCTAGTGAGTCGTAGCTGCTCAAAGTTACAAAAGAAGTTACAGAAGTTACAAAAGAATTTCGTCGTTATTTTGGTAAAATAGCCTAGCTATTTCTAAAAAAATTGAACACTTCTGACGCTATATCTCTAGAAATAGCGTTACAATAAAAAATTTTATTTGGAAAATATTACAAATATCTCTATTAATTCACCAAATCCCATTCGCGAAAAAAAAACCCCGACGTTATATGGAAAATATTATAGCAATATTCATTTGAAAAATTATAAAAAAAGCTTTAAAAAAACTTCCAAAAATATGCTCTTATTCTGAAAATTCTTTGATATTACGCATTTATATACATTAATGCCAAAAAAAAAGCCTAAATACGCATGATCCAGGCGCTATTTATGATCTATAACGTTATGAATGGAAAAATGGGCTACAGTGAAATCTCGATAACTCGAATGTGCAGCGGCCGACAAAAAACTTCGAGTTATCGTTAATTCAACTTATCGGAAATTTTTCAGAGAGATTTTGAAATCTTTACAGTGCTATTGACGAATATTGTATTAATAAAATACGTCGAACTACTTTAGATGAAGAAATTGGGAAAGATAAAGTTATTCTAATTTAATCATATTTGATTATTGTGAATAAGATTTAGAAATAAACTAGACGTCCATACAGTATTATGGAAACGGACGAATACATGATACTCGTATAAATAAAACGAATTATAAATGAAGTGTATGCAAGATTTTTTTCTGTCAAAAAAATGCACACAATAATTTTTTATTGTTTCGCTCTATTTGTCGTCTTTCCTTCGATACAAAGTCATTCACTTTTTACGTGCAGACAAATGAATCTGCTGAATTCTAATGCTAAATGCTGAATTCTGTTGCTAAACGCTAAATCCTATTGCTAAATGATATTGCAAAATGGTATTGCTAAATGATATTGCTAAATGGTATTGCTAAATGATATTGCTAAATGGTATTGCTAAATGCTATTGCAAAACGGTATTGCTAAATCCTATTGGTAAACGGTATTGCTAAATCCTATTGCTAAATGGTATCGCTAAATCCTATTGCTAAATGGTATCGCTAAATCCTATTGATAAATTCTAAATCCTATTGATAAATTCTAAATCCTATTGATAAATTCTAAATCCTATTGATAAATTCTAAATCCTATTGATAAATTCTAAATCCTATTGATAAATTCTAAATCCTATTGATAAATGGTATCGCTAAATCCTATTGATAAATTCTAAATCCTATTGATAAATTCTAAATCCTATTGATAAATTCTAAATCCTATTGATAAATTCTAAATCCTATTGATAAATTCTAAATCCTATTGATAAATTCTAAATCCTATTGATAAATTCTAAATCCTATTGCTAAATGGTATCGCTAAATCCTACTGATAAATTCTAAATCCTATTGATAAATTCTAAATCCTATTGATAAATTCCAAATCCTATTGATAAATTCTAAATCCTATTGCTAAATGGTATCGCTAAATCCTATTGATAAATTCTAAATCCTATTCATAAATTCTAAATCCTATTCATAAATTCTAAATCCTATTGATAAATTCTAAATCCTATTGCTAAATGGTATCGCTAAATCCTATTGATAAATTCTAAATCCTATTGCTAAATGGTATCGCTAAATCCTATTGATAAATTCTAAATCCTATTGCTAAATGGTATCGCTAAATCCTATTGATAAATTCTAAATCCTATTGCTAAATGGTATCGTTAAATCCTATTGCTAAATGGTATCGCTAAATCCTATTGCTAAATGGTATCGCTAAATCCTATTGCTAAATCCTATTGTTAAATGGTATTGCTAAATCCTATTGCTAAATGGTATTGCTAAATCCTATTGCTAAATGGTATTGCTAAATCCTATTGCTAAATGGTATTGCTAAATCCTATTGATAAATTCTAAATCCTATTGATAAATTCTAAATCCTATTGCTAAATGGTATCGCTAAATCCTATTGATAAATTCTAAATCCTATTCATAAATTCTAAATCCTATTGATAAATTCTAAATCCTATTGCTAAATGGTATCGCTAAATCCTATTGATAAATTCTAAATCCTATTGCTAAATGGTATCGCTAAATCCTATTGATAAATTCTAAATCCTATTGCTAAATGGTATCGTTAAATCCTATTACTAAATGGTATCGCTAAATCCTATTGCTAAGTGGTATCGCTAAATCCTATTGCTAAATCCTATTGCTAAATGGTATTGCTAAATCCTATTGCTAAATGGTATTGCTAAATGCTATTGCTAAATGGTATTGCTAAATCCTATTGCTAAATGGTATTGCTAAATCCTATTGATAAATTCTAAATCCTATTTCTAAATACTAAATTCCATCGCCAAATGCTAAATGATATATATATATATATATATATATATATATATATATATATATTGCTAAATGCTATTTCTTAAATTCCTCTCATTCTCGAAAACTTCGAGTTAAGGTAAAATTTTAACACTATAATGCAGAAACAGACTATGTGAAAACTTCGACTTATACAGATATTCGAGCTATCGCGAACTGACGTATTTATATAAAAGTGGTACTTTTGTTTGTTCCACATAAAGCCATTCAAAATCATATGAAATGCAATTTTTATAGTATTTATGTATACAGATCTTGCCTACAGCTCCATCCGTATTGTAGAAAATGTTGCGGCTAATACAGGGTGGACAAGGAGTCCTGGACACATTTTAAAAACTGATGACAAATCAACCAATTGACACAAAAATGTATGGTTTTGCACTAAAATACTTATGGTGGCCTAGAGATCCCCTTTTTTTGGTTTGAATTAGAAAAATATTTCGAATTTCACTCACAGGGCAGTGGCGTATTTACAGGGTGGGGTTTTAGCGGGCTATAGCCCAATGCGCAAGTTCGGGAAGGCATCAAATTTGAGGACTCAGTTGCCCAGAAAATTATTATTACGGGAGAAGGACCGCAAAAAATTTTGAGAGATTGAAAGAGTGACCTATAAAATGTCTGCAAGCATGCGAATGACCCAAAGAGTGACCTAGAGTGTCTGCAAGCATGTGAATGACCAAAAGAGTGATCTAGAATGTGTGAACATCTGAATGGTCAAACGGGTGACTTAAGCAAGGGAACTAGGTTAGTGAGCGACCAAAAAAAGTGGCGTAGAGCGTGTGCAAGCATGCGATGGATCAAAAGAGTGACTTGGAGAGTGTGTTAGTATGAGAGTGACCTAGAGAGCAAGGAACCAGGTGAGTAGCCTCATTAAGTACTGAGTAAACGGCCCAAAGAATGACCTAGAGCGTGTGCAAGCATGCGATGGATCAAAAGAGTGACCTAGAGAGTGTGTTGGCATGAGAGCAGCCTAAATTGCAAGGAACCAGATGAGTAGCCTCAGTGAGTACTAAGTAAGCGGTCCAAAGAATAACCTACAGTGCGCGCACGCATGTGAACGACCGAAACAAAAACCGAGAGAGTGTTCGAGCATGTGAAATATCCAAAAGAGTGACCTAGCATGTGAAATGTCCAAAAAAATGACCTAGCATGTGAAATGTCCAAAAGAGTGACCTAGCATGTGAAATGTCCAAAAGAGTGACCTAGCATGTGAAATGTCCAAAAGAGTGACCTAGCATGTATACAAGCATATGGAGTGACCTAGCATGTATACAAGCTTATGGAGTGACCTAGCATGTATACAAGCATATGGAGTGACTAAGAGAGTACGCAAGCATGAGAGTGACCAAAAGAGTTATTTAGAAGCATCGACGTATTTACAGTCGTGGGGCCAAGCACATTGCTATTCGAGGAATAAATAGTGGAAAAATGAAGGCCGGAAAAAATTCGTGTAGCTCACATGCGGAAAAACCATAAGCACACACAGTAACGCCTCTGCTCATAGGTGGCGCTCTAAGACGAAAAACTCGACATGACACGTGAAACGCAACACACAAACAGTGCTTAATAAATGTTTCTAACAATTTTTATAGAACTAACAATATTTTAACAAGTGCGCCCTTCCACTCGTTAAAATGTAGCCCGTGGTAAAAAAAAACAACTGGAATTTGGTAGTATTATATAGTGCAAATTGTCATAAACACCCATTTTTAACTGATCTTACAATTCGTGACGAAATTGCGCAATTTTTTTTACGTAAGATGACTGGCTACTTCAATAACAGATTTTCGAAGTTTCAAAAAATTGGACATAAATTTAGCATGGTTTTCCTTTGTAAATGTAAATTTCAAAATTAGTTAACTATCTAATCAATGTAAATTAATTATCTTAGTTTAATCAAAGTAATTAATAATTATAATTTCACGAAACCTCATGTACCACGTGACAAAAAGAATTTGCGGAAAAATTAATTTCTGTTCATGGCCAGGAGAAAAAAAAATACAGATAGAAAATTTCTGAAAATTTCGTAATTCGAAAAATCATAATAAAAAAAGATCAAATTTGATTGTAAACAAATTTAAAAAATACTATGACATTCATTAGACCTTTAGTTAGTGTTTCGCTAAAACGAGATTTTCGCTATACCGGTATTCGCTAAAACGAGATTTTCGCTATACCGGTATTCGTTAAAACGGGATTCGACTGTAGGAAAGGGAGGCGAATTCGAGGAATCTAATGGTCACGAAAATCAGACTAGAAAGGAAGAAGGGTTCACCAGAAATTTTACACTTATCAATGTACTCGTTTAAGTTTCTTACATAAAAGCTGAATTTATCATGAAAAACATGAATCACATTCCCATTTCCGATACAAGAAACTTTTCTCTTGTTTTCATGCTTAATGTCACTTTGGTGTTGTTTTCTAACATGTGGCTCCGTTTATTTTATAGGTTGCAAATATGTGCTACTATGGATCTGATTGCTCATGAGGTAAGTCTAATTTGTCACCATATACTATTTTGCCTGCTGTATTTCCCCCGTATTGGGGTACGAACATACTGCTTGCTGGTTTCCGATTCTGTGACCATTCACCGTTACTTGAATTTCAGGTTTTTCTTAAACCAATCCGTAACGGTGCCGACTCACAGAATAGAAGACCAGCAAATAATATTTTCATAATCTAGTCGGCATGCCGGGAAAGAAAGCGAAAGGAAACCAGCATGTCGTGAATACCCGTATTTTCTGGCATGCCGGGAAATTTGAGTCACAGATTCTGGAAAATTTGTGAATATTTTTATTCCAAAAATCCATTGAATTGGTTGAACGCTCAATCCCATTTTGTGATGCTAATTAAATCTCGATTTTCCCGGGATGCCGGGAATGGACAAGATCCCAACATTCGGGCAAAACGACCAGAGTCTCGATGGTCTCACTTGTTCCCTTCTCTTCGACAGAAAAATCTGTAGAATCTGGCATATCGACATTTCCAGGTAAGGAATCGATCGAATATTTTTGCAATCACTCCGGACTGTTCAGCCAAAGGCCAAATCAAATGAGCTCAGATGGCATCGGTCCTCTCGTGCCAAGGTCCGCGGGATTATCTATTCCGGTTACGTGATGCCACTTAACGTCGGGAATCGCAGACTGGACTTTTGATATCCGATTCGCGACAAACTGCTTCCAACGGAATGGCTCTAACGCGATCCACGAGAATGGTATCGTTGAATCTGACCAGGCGACTGAACGTTGAATCGGTAGACGTATGTCTTTGAGAACAGCCTGAAGCACACCTGATGACAATAAGGCAGAGCACAATTCGAGTCTTGGCAACGACTGCGTCTTTAGAGGGGCAACTTTTGATGCAACGCGTACACCAAGATCGGATGAAACACGTCTCAAACATGTAACAGCACAATACGCCTTTTCAGACGCGTCGCAAAAGGCTGACGAATATACTTGAATTATACACTGTTACGCGCGTAATAGCGTATTTGTTAGATACGAAATTCTTACCCGTGTGAGACCTCATTTCGGCACCCCCTTCTGTGCATAAGCAGCACCTCCTAGAGGTAGAAGGCCTCCGCAGTCTACTTGTGACGTCAGTAAGTAGTCCATTTTCCCCTCAGAATATTCAGGGGGGAAAAATTCCCTGCTCGTGCCAGTGTTATCGTTGTGAAGAAAAGAAATGATCGGGCTCAGAATTGGTGATTTCTCTGTCCCACATCCAATCACTATGCGGTATTTGTGAGCCAATCAGTAAAATTCTCCGCCAAAATAAGAAGAAACGAAATAGGATGCTGTGTTTCAAAACGTGGCAAACTTGCTAGGTAGTCTGAATGACGTTTATGGCAAACAATGCAGAGGCCTTCTATCTCTAGGAGGTGCTGGTATAAGTCCCACCGGTAAAAGGATCCAGAAAACTCGCTGATTCGTATACGCCATGCGTTATGCATCAAAAATTAGTGTTATTCCACAAGTTATTCCCTCTAGCACAGTTATATTTTTACTTTTACCGGGAAAAGATTTTTTTCCAAATTTTTCTGCAGCTATTACTTTGCTTCACCCCTGATTGGTGCCCTGTACGGCTGCACTATACAGCCCTAGATCCACTCCTGATTACCTCGAATTGGTGCAAGCTTATTTTTCGGCTTCGATCTTTTCTGTGTGTGAGTTTGAGGGTCCACTTCTCTGGTGGTAATGTAATTGAAACGACGGAATCCATTCTAAGTGCTCGTCAAATCTTTCTATGAGATCTTTATAATATACGTTATCAAAGTTCTCATAAAATTATTCGCCATACTTTAAGCAAGGGTTGATTGGTGTACGAATTTGATTTGGTTGGGGGTTGTACGTAACTCAAATAATCGATTACACAACGACGAGATATAATGACCGATTGATTTTCGTTCAAAAACTTGCTTCAATTATTTGGAGAAATCCAAATAAACACAAAAAAAAGAATTGAAAATGTTAAGATTAACTCAACGCTTTTTCGTTCACGATTCTTTTCCAGGTCCCTTTGGATAGTAGTTACTTGAAAGATCGAGCTAACCTGGTCAGCAGGAGCTCCATCGCTTGTAGAAGGAGACCATCACGATACGTCAACAAGTCTTCGGGAATCGAACCACGCCTGAAAGCCGCTCAGCACATCATTTCATTGACCCACGGTTAGTAAGCGTTCAAAGTAATTCCTAGAAAAGACGACTCTTCAAAAAATTTTCGAGTCACCGTGTGAGCAGTATCGCATCCATCACCATGATCATTAGAAGACTACACGTGTGCGATTCAAATCTCAGCATGATGCTGATTCTCGAGTCGTGTTTAATGTGAATCAAAAATTCAATTACCGTATTTTCCTGGGCATAATCCGCCTGCGAAATTTGAAGAAAGGGGAATAAAAATATCCGCAGGATTTAAAAAATAATAAAAACTTATCTCGTGTTTCAATTACTGATCCATTGGTATGTTAATTGATGAAATTTATTTACGAAATAATAACATATTATTTACACACAAAACAAAATTTACAGTTAAATCAAAAACTTTCAAATTCAGACTCATCAGGCTGAAAACATCATTTTCTGCAGATTGTCCGCAGCGGTAGATAATCCGCGTATTAGACGGTAATAACGAGCGAACTTGTGGAAAAATTTTAATATGTATCAATAGTACGAGAGTACTCACTCGAACGCTTTAATTAATCAATACCGTCAACATATCATAGTGTGTATAAATATCATACATATAGTTTCTTCTTATTTCTAATTCAAAAGATCGATAGATCATGGCATTTGCTTTTATAAGAATTTAGTGCTTTTTTGGAAGGTTACCAGACAAGATAACTTAAAAATGAGGACACATGCTTCTGCCACCTTAGTATTGACTAATTTACCTCCGTTCGCAACAGATGTCGTGACTATACTTTTAAAAGCTGTTATAGTTCTACGATCGAAACAGAATTGCTTTTTTTCCCAAGGGTTAAGAAACTAGGGGTAAGAACATATTGCATGCGGATTTCCGATTCTGTAAGTCGGTGCCATTGCCGATTGGTTAAGAACCCCTGAATTTCCGTTTTTTTTAACCAATCCGTAACGACGCCGACTTGCAGAATCGGAAACTCACGTGCAATATGGTTTGTACTTTTAAAAATGATGACAAATGCGGGCACTCACTCTTAACAACGAGGTTTCTATATTTTTACAACAGGTTGCGCCTGCGTCTGTACCGACGAAGAACAAATGCCTTTTCCTCCCGACGGAGACACGTTTGATATATGTACACAGTTTCTTTTTGAGTTGGGGGGGGGGGTGCTTTTTTAATGGAGAGTAACTGCAGCCCTGGGATCCTCCAAAGCGTGCAAATTCAGTAAAACCTCGATGAGTCGTCATTCATGTTAATGAAAAATTATGACTGCTTAAGCGAAGCGCCGTTAGTTTCAATGTGTAATATTATTAAAAGCGTATAAATTCAAAGTAATCATAAAATTTGTTAAAATATGAATTAAGATTACAATACAGTCGAATCCCGTTATAAAGAACTTCAAGAGACCGAAAAAAATCACTTCGTTACAACAAAATTGAGTTATAAAGGAATTCCATTTCAGTACGTTGAATTCTCCCTCAGTAGTTCATGATACAAATACAAGGTGATCTCGAATACGGGGCTCATTTCTGACTTAAGGGGGCTCTGGGCTGGAAAAAACAGACATTAGCAAACCTGAACTTGGGGAAAATGTCTGGGTTTTCAGCAGTCCTCGGTAGTGTAATCGGTCAAGTATCCCCGTCTGTCACGCGGGAGACCAAGGTTCGATGGTTCGATTCCACGTTGGGGAGGTGCAAAATTTTTTTTCTTCGTTGAAATAGAGCGGCACGCCATGTTCTGGTTAGGAAGAGGGGGATGATCTTCAACGTGAGATATGTTGTTTTTAATTTGAAGCCCCCAAATTATTGAGCCATGCAGAAATCGAGGCTGTTTCTGCCCCTTACGGGCTGAAAACTCGTGCATATAGAGAACTTATGACCTATATTTCACTGGATATTCCCATATGTTCCAGACTCTGCCACGAAGCTGGGCTGGAAGAGATCTCGGCAACGGGATAAGTCCAGTGGCAAAATTCTGGCGTTCCTTTTTTTGAATCAGTGATGGTCATCGATAATATGACGAATGATATTGCTTTTGTCTCAGTTCCAAGAAATATTTTAGAGCAATAACAGTTATTATCACCACATCTTACAAAACACTGTCACACCTTTCGAAAGAAAAATCTGAATACAATATATGCTGAATAGTATAATTTATAATCAACTTAATCATCATTTGATTTCAATTTCATTGCTATCATAAGCATCTCCTGGAATCGAGAGCTCACGTGTTGCCATTTTCTTTAAAGTAATATATATATCTGTTGAGTAAATGTGATAAATTCGTTTATTATGCATAATCGCCGAGTATTTTGGTAATTTTGTAAGTAATTTCTCAAAATTAATCACTTATACTAGCGATTATGCATAATGCCCAAGCGTCGTTGGCAAATTTGATAAATTTCTCTAAGTTGATAACGTTTAGCGGTGATTATGCATAGTTTTGCAAGCATCGTTAGTAGATTTAATAAGTCCTGAAAAAATTATCAATTTTACCCTGGCGCGGATTCAAGACAATGTGTCGGGAGGGGTGATTTCTTGTGTAGGACAGTTGAATCATCCCGTGTTTTACGGGACAGACAACTTTTTCTATCTTATTTGGCTCTTGGGATGTATCCGAAGCTGCTTTTACCGGCGATTAATGCGTGACACTCAAGCGTCGCGTCGTTGGTAAACATGATAAATCATACATGTAGGTCTATCATTATATCGGGTAAGATCGCAAAATTTGTTATCATTGTATCGGGGTCCGACTTTATCCCCCACACGTACTAGACTAATTTGGAATTTTTTCATGTTTATCAAATTTATCAATTACACTTAGGGTTTTCTGCATAATCACAGGTAAAGGAGATAAGTTTCAAGTATTTATCGAATTTACCAACGACACTTGGTTATTGTACATAATCGCTGGTAAAAATGATACATTTTTTAGTATTTATCAAATTCAAATTTTTGGGAATTACGCATATTAGTCGGTAAAAGTGATAAATTTATTAAACGTTAAACTTACCAAGACAATTGATAAGCATACATAATGGCCGATTTATCACATCTACCGTAACATATCCACACACAACGAAAATTATTGTTTTGCTCCCTTGAAAATATACTTATTGAAGACCCTGCCTATTACATACTCAATATTATGCAACGCCCCTTACGTTTCTCGACAGACAGTGAAATCTGTAAGTAGTCCATCCACCATCACAGCCTATCATTTGTTCCGCTTCACAGAAAGAAGAAAACCCGTAGAAAGAGAAAGATGTATTCACTTGATAAGATCATTTGCATGCGTCTCACAAAAAAACAAAAAACAAAGCTCCCTCTCATCATAATTTGGCAAGCGGCGAATGATACGGATGTAGCAAGTAGACACTCCGTTCAACCGGAACGTCAAAACATGCATGTCATTATGTAATTTTATTGCCGGCGGAAAAATATAAGCTGAAGCTTTTCAGAATCTTATCCAGGGAAGAAACCAGAGGGGTGTAACTGCCCCGTGCGGCAAAATTTAGGGAGTGGCAAATTTTAGATGGAACAGAAACACCGTTATTCCCCCCTCCTTCCACAAAAATCATAGTTACGCCCCTGTCTTATCAAATTATTAAAATGAGTTGCATATGTTTGACAAATATGTGAGATTGATACAGTACTGTTTATTTATATGACTATAATTAATTATAATGGAGAACAATTATCATAATATTATTTATAAAGTCATGAAAATAGTCTCAATTCCAAAAATTCAATTTTGCCTTGTTAAAAGAAGGGAAGAAACGCAGGAAATTTTAAAAAAAATTTTAGGATTGCCACAATTAGCTCTCGATCTCTACCCCCATATTATAGAGATGGATTTTTTTTCAAAATAAATTTTCTACATATTATATGATTCTCTCATTTTTTTGTATATATTACTATTCTTCTACCTAGGAGATAATTCTTGGATATTGGACCCCCGGGAGAGGCGGAGGAGGAGGACCGTGTCTGATACCATTGCATTCGATCGAAGGTCTCTGAGGTCTCTGGATTCCGAGAAGTCGTCAAAAAAGAGCGCCGTTCTCATTCAGACTTGGGAAAGGAGAAGTCAAACTGAGAACGGGAGATCGGACATCTTGTGCAACGGGAGCTCCGCAAACAGAACGGACGTCGTCATTGTCCACGACCCTAAAAGCAACGGTCATTCGGTAAATGACTTGGCGAAGATGCCTGGACGGCCGGCATCTAACAACAACGGAGGGACATGCCTAACGAAAGCGACGACGAATTTCGGTTATACGTGTTGCAACGGCTCGGCCAAGCCTCAAAGTAAGCGTTGGCATTCCAAGATTCATCCAATTTTGATATTTCGTTCATAAATGAAATACTGAACCTGCTTTATTATGTTGGTATTATTTATTCTTCGACAGGTTTTCTGAAAGGAAAATCTACAAAGCAGGATTTCAATACGAGGCCTTTGACCCGACCGAGATCGCTTCATAATTTGTCCAATGCGTCTTCAAACGAGGAACCAGAGTGGATCAGCCTTAGTCGGAAGCTATGTGCCAAATTTATTCAAAGTCATCTTGGTAAGGTTCCGTTTATTTTGGTATGAAATGGAATCCGCTGGGAGGGCTCGAGTTTGACTTGATGGAGCAAGTTGATTGATGATGTATTAATAACTCTTGGTCCAATTTATCCATCTCTTTGAAAATTTTAAACGCTTCAATCGTATCCTCCCGACCCCTACGCTTTTCCAATATAAGCATATTCAACAGATCAAGTCTCTCTGGAGATGTTCCAGAATAGCATTAGACTAGTCGCTTGACCAGTTATTAGGGATTTAGTGCAATGATGATAACGGTTCAGTATGTGCCACTGGGTGAGGAGCGGACATTTGGTTCTCTACTGTTGATCCTATGGATGGGGAGTGCCGGATGGTGTCATCTTGGGCTGCCGGGGTGTTTTTGCTGGTCCTTTGCGTGGGTCGGAGGTCCAGTGGCACGATGCTGGCCGGCGTTCAAACCGTGGTCTTGGTGGCTGGCGGAGCTTTCCTTTTTCCAGCATGGCCAGCCGTAAAGTAACCTGCTTATATCCCGCAAGGGACAGAGCGGGGGGCCATGCTTGGTGTTTGCGTAGCTCAAGCTCCTCGTGACATCAAGAGCACGCATGACTCTTCTCTGCACCCCCCGATCAAGTCAACGTAACTCTGTAAGTATGGCCTCCAAAATCTAACGGCATACTCCAATCCAAGACGAACTAAGCCCCGGAAAAGTGGAAGAATCGATTTAGGACAACGCGAAGAGACCTTTTTGAGAATGAAACCGAGCATTCTGTGCACTTTTGTTAACCACCGCTGAACAGTGATCAGAAAATCTAAGCCTGTCGTCAATAGGAATACCCAGATCAGCGATCCTAGTTGTATCCGGAATAATAACGGGCAGTTAAGAAGCATTATGAATTTGAACTCTCATCAGGTAAGAAGAGCACCTCGTACATATTATTCCGATGAATTGGCATTCTCTCCCCCACCCCCATCTCGTCAGTTTTATTATTGCTTTTTCTACCCTTTTTTCTTAAAAATTGAAAAAAATTATTTAAATATTTTCGTAATTTTTTTTTCATATTCTTTAAAAAAAAAGCTTTCCCATTTTTCTCTTCTGTGATTTTGATGTGAATATATCCTATATGTTTATATATAAAATATAAATGATGCTTTTATTCACTGTGTAAGCACCGTGGGGTTGTTTGTATAATTATTGCTTGCTTTTCTTTATAGATATATATAACGTGCTGTTTATTTTTCGTTTTTTTACTACACTGTAACTGAGAATAGGCCTCCATATAATCCTTCCATGAGTCATAAAGAGTAACTCAAATGGAACAATTTTACTTCATATTATTCGGTTCTTGGGAGAATTCGGCTTTGGAGGATCCGCTATTGCTCATCCCAAGCGCATGTTACAGAGATAGAGCATTACCATCGAGAGTTCATTAGACTACAATACTAAAGTTGTCATCCATCGCTTTGACACATAATCCAATCAATTTGATCATTTGATCAACATTTGATCATTGTTGTCTCACCACGGTCATTTTCTTCACACGAAGGTAAATTAAACCGGGACCTACAAGTTATTGGCGATTCCGAAAGACAGCCTTTTTAATATTCACCGAGAGGTTGGTGCGCTAGCACCTCGGTGTGAGACTCCCTGCGGTAGCAATCTTTTCCTGTGGTCATGTTACCGTTTCTGCTGTACCCCCCCCCCCCCGTTAGGATGATTTCTTACAAGGATGAACCGGGTAACGAATTCGCGACACCTCTACACATGCTTTGGTACTTTAAGCGAGTATCTTATCGACTTGAGCTACCACACACTCAGCCAATCAAACAGAAGCATTAGAAATTCAAGGAAGAGCAGATAAAAAAAATTTGATAGAAAAAATTTCATTTACGGTAATCGATATTTGATAATACTTAACAATAGTGAGCACTTTAGAAGGAGTATAAATGTGATTTATGAATATTTTTTTGATATTCGCAAATTTTATCACTAAAAAAAGTGAGTAAAAATTTTGGAGTCCCCCCCCCCCTAATGCAAGGGACCTTAGACAAGTACCCCTGTTGCTCATACAGAAATCGGGCCCTGTCCGCTGATCATTTACGTAGGAACACTACAGTTTATAAATGTGCAATGTGTTGGTGATATGATTTCGGTCTGAATTATGATGATCTCTCGCCATTCACTAGATAAAGATTCCAATGATGTGGTATCAGAACCCCGAGAGAACGGTCCGCAAGCAGTTCCAGTGTCTCGAGTGTCCAAGCAAACGCAGAACGTGGAGAACGTCAAGAGGAATTTCAGGATTCCAGTCACTGAAAACAATAAACAGCAACAGCAGCACCATCAGAACGGTGATGTACCACAGTGGGTGAACTTGAGCAAAAAGCTCTGCACGAAGTTCATCGAAGAACATATAGGTACGGTATGTTTCTTGTGGTGGGCTTTTGAGTATATTAGACGATAATACAGGGGAAACGTAACATGCTCTGCCAAACGAAATAGGGTGACAGATGACCCCCAAGTGGAACATGAACCATCCTACCAACCCTGTCCTATTTCGAACCGTTTTCGAGTTATGGTGGATAATCGATTATGGAAAACAAAATGCATCAAGTCTATATAGAAAAACCCAAATTTGTAAAGTTTTTGAGAGACGTGCATGCAAACTAAGCACATACTTGGAAACAGCAGAAAAAATCCTACAAGGTGCCATCAATGCCATTGAATTATCTGGATTTAATGGCGAGCTAAAAGTGCTTAAAGATTGGCGAAGTTCAAAATTGAATTGTTCGCCAAAATTTTTAATCACCAATTCTGAAAACACCCTTCTACCTAGAATCGGTCAAATTTACCAAACACTTGTCCATTGCACCAGCTTTTGAAAGAGCCTACCATAAACCATATCAGTGGTGTACTGCAGGAGAAATTCAGTCTTTTCTTTGCAGTGCAATCACTGAAATCTGAGTTCGTCGAAGTGATTTTAGTAGGTTTTGGGAACAATTCGGTTGTTCACTTCACTAATCTCTCGGTGTTTAAAGTTCTCGCCATTAAATACAGATATCATGTACACTGAAGAGCCAAAAAAACTGGTACACCTGCCTAATATCGTGTAGGGCCCCCGCGAGCCCGCAGAAGTGCCGCAACACGACGTGGCATGGGCTCGACTAATGTCTGAAGTAGTGCTGGAGGTAATTGACACCATGAATCCTGCAGGGGTGTCCATAAATCCGTAGGAGTAAAAGAGGGGTGGAGATCTCTTCAAGGCATCCCAGATATGTTCAATAATGTTCATGTCTGGGGATTTAGGTGGCCAGCGGAAGTGTCTAAAGTCAGAAGAGTGTTCCTGGAGCCACTTTGTAGCAATTCTGGACGTGTGGGGTGTCGCATTGTCCTGCTGAAATTGTCCAAGTCCGTCGGAATGCACAATGGACATATGAACGGGTGCAGGTGATCAGACAGGATGCTTACGTACCTGTCACCTGTCAGAGTCGTATCTAGACGTATCAGGGGTCCCATATCACGCCAACTGCACACGCCCCATACCATCACAGAGCCTCCACCAGCTTGAACAGTCCCCCTGTTGACATGTAGGGTCCATGGATTCATGAGGTTGTCTCCATACCCGTACACGTCCATCAGCTCGAAGCAATTGGAACCGAGACTCGTCAGACCAGGCAACGTGTTTCCAGTCCTCAACAGTCCAATGTCGGTGTTGTCGGGCCCAGGCGATGCGTAAAGCTTTGTGTCGTGCAGTCATCAAGGGTACACGAGTGGGCCTTCGGCTCCGAAAGCCCATATCGATGATGTTTCGTTGAATGGTTCGCACGCTGACACTTGATGGCCCAGCATTGAAATCTGCAGCAATTTGCGGAAGGGTTGCACGTCTCTCACGTTTAATGATTCTCGTCAGTCCCGTTCTTGCATGATCTTTTTCCGGCCGCAGCGATGTCGCAGATTTAATTTTTTACCGGATTCCCGATATTCACGGTACACTCGTGAAATGGTCGTACGTGAAAATCCAAATTTCATCGCTACCTCGAAGATGATATGTCCCATCTCTCGTGCGCCGACTATAACACCACGTTCAAACTCACTTAAATCTCGATAACCTGCCATTGTAGCAGCAGTAACCGATCTAACAACACTATGCCAGACACTTGTTGTGTTATATAGGCGCTGCCGACCGCAGTGCCGTACTTTGATTGGTTCCATATCTATTTATTTGCATACGCATGCCTGTACTAGTTTTTTTGGCTCTTCAGTTTAGATAGAGGTAATGTCACCTAATAGGATTTTGTCTGCAAAATCAAATTGTCACCGAAATCTCTATCCACCAATTTCGAATTTTGGTTGCTATCTACTTCGACAAACGCTGATTTCAGTGAAGTATTGCAAATAAAATGGCTGAATTTGTCTTGAACCACAACACCGATATGGTATATTGTAGGCTCTTTCGAAAGCTAAATTAGATTGAAAAGTTTTTGGTAATTTGATCGATTGTAGTTGCAGGGTCGTTTGTAGAATTGGTGATTAAAAATTTTGGCGAAGAATTCAATTTTGAACTTCGGCAATATTTGAGCGCTTGTAGCTCGCTATTAAATCCAGATTTTTCAATGAAATTGACGTCACCGTATAGGATTTTTTTTGTTATTTTCAAATATGTGCTTAGTTTACATATTAATTTCTCAGAAACTAGACGAATTTTGGTTTCTCTAGACTTGACGCATTTTTTCCCACAATCGATTATCCACCACAACTCGAATACGGTTCGGGATAGGACAGGGTTGGTAGGGTATTTCATGTTTCGCTTGGTCTCGTCTATCACCCCCTTTAGTTGGGCAGAACATGTCACGTTCACCCTGTATATCCTTCAAATAACTAAGTTTTCGTCCCCTCGTCTATGTAGAATGTGAACCGTGCAATGAAGACGCCAAGCCGATCCCTAATCCGAAGAGCGGACTCGATCTGGAGAAGAGTTCGGATATTCGCATCATCGAAAAGATTGGGAAAAAGGACGAGGACAAAAGCAAGCAAAAGTCCGAGGAGTTACCCGAATGGGTGACCTTAAGCCGCAGACTCAGGGCGAAATTCATTGAAGGACACAAAGGTTGGTACAGTTTTAAAATCGAAGTCCAATACTAATTGATGTTGCGCACACATGAACATTTAATTTATGTACGAATTTCACGGAGAGGTAGGTGAGGTCGTAACAAATGGGCACACCCGGTCATAGCCCAGAGACTGGGAAGGAGGTAGGAGCACATGAAAATGAGAACTGATTGAACATTTCAAGTGAACGTGCGAATCGGTAAGCAGGCAGCAGGCATTTCTAGCCAGGTAAAGGGCCTCGGAAAAATCACTTCACCCGGGTAACCATGATACTCTTGAGACGGTCCTGGGAAGGGGTATACAAGGTCAAATCGGAATCATAAGTGAATGCAAGGTCATAGTCACTACGTTCATGAGGTGGATGACGTTGTTCATTTTAGAGACTACTCGAGCATTTTTTCAGCAATCCTCATCTGTGAATTTCTCTCTTAACATAAGGGGTTCCCCTTGCAACACATCTGTGAGCTGCTGGAATGGTCCAAAATATATATCAGTTATACTTCAGAAAAATGTCATTTCATGCGCTGACGCTTTCAAAGCTTGGATGGCGATGGCATCAAATAGCATCGAAGTAGGGGTGTTTGAGCACCCACAGGTCTAAAACAGTTTCCACCCTCTCCCCGAACGTATTTTTGACAGCTTCTGCACCATAAATGCATTTCACAAACGTCTTTTGAGACAAAAACCATTTGTTCTTTTACTTGTCTTCTCTATATAATAGTGATTGGCGATGGACTCTACAACCCTTCATATGACTTCAATGTCTTTTTGAACCGTAACCAGAGGTATATGGTTTTGTCACCCATGGGCTACACGAATTTTTCCGCCTTTCTCCCATTCCAGTCGATTTTTTTATTACACTTTCTTCAAATTCGCCACCCTGTACTATACCCACTTGCTCCCCCCCCCCTGCAAGTACACCTGTGTCTGTGAAGTCACTCTTGTGGTCACTCCCATGCTCACACTCTCTGAATCACTCTTTTAGTCATTCATATGCTTGCGCACTATTTTGGTCACACACATAGTTGCACACTGTTTTGGTAACTCACATATGGTACTTGCACACACTCTAGATTACTCTTTTGCTCACTCACATGCTTGCAAACCCTCTAGGCCACTCACTAGTCCCTTACTCTCTCGCAGAGAAGGAATTGTTTAGGGTTAAACAAATTTTACGGTCATTCCCCATTCTACTAATTTTATTGGCCACACACCCTCCCAAATTTGCCGCCATGGGCTATAGCCCGCTATATATGCCCCCCTCTGTAAATACGCCACTGACCGTAACCACTTTTACAAGTTTATACATGCTTTTCCGAAACACCCTGCGCATTTTATTTTTTGACCATACAGCTCAAATGTGCTTATTAATTAATTATTTTACTGATTTTTAGATGACCCAGATACAATATCGTTGGACAATCAATTAAACGCTTCGGACCTAGAGGATTACTTTGATGGCAAGTATCGCAGAGAAAATGCTAGAGACAACGAAGGACGGAAATACGTACTCAAGAAGGATGAATTCCAGAGGACACCTAATAATGGTGATTTTATTATGTACTACGTCGACGAACCATTTGTGCCCCGTATTACGGGACATTTATGTATTTTTGGTCGTGCCGATTTTTCTTTCATTCAAACATTTGTCTCGTTTGTTTAACGATACTTATTTGAATTTGTAATAAAATCGCGAATAAACAGCGTTTTTATAACTTTATAAATTACTAGCTATAATACCCGATGTTGCCCGTGTTTACCCCATGTACTCAAGCGCGGATTCAAGGCGATATGTCGTGAGGGGGGGGGGGTGACTTATTGTGCAGGTTTGTGGGATCAGTCCGTATTTCATGGAAAAGGCAAATTTTCCCCATATTATCGAACTCTTGGGAAAGGTGACCCCCCCCCCCCCACGGATCCACGCCTGTATTTACTGGCAGCATTTAAGAAGTGACAAACCTTATAAAGGCATGAACATGTCTTAAACGCATTGTTAGGGAACGAACATTTTCTAAAAATGAACTAAGCAGCACATTTACAGATCGCTTAAGTTACCCGTGGCCCAATTCCAGAGCATTTAAGTGGCAGGTTTTCAGATCACCCAAATAGGCCCGTCGCACGTTCACAGATTACTTAAGTGACCCCGCGGTACATTTACATATCACTTGAGTGATCCGTAGCACAGTTCCAGAACCCTTAAGTGGTCCGTGGCATATGGCATGTGGCATAGTTTTAGAGCATTTAAGTGGCCTACGACATATTTCGAGAGCACTTAAGCGGCCCATATACATTTCCAAATCACTTGAAGGATTCGCGGAACATCTAGAGATCACTAAAGTGGCACAATAGAGGACTTATCAATAGGGGGAAAAAATTGTTTTTCTCGTTTTTGGCACACCCAGTAAAGGTGGCATTAAGAATATTCAATATTGTCATAAAGGGTAGTTGAGTCGTAAGTATGATTCCAATCTTGTCATCAAAAGTCAGCAAATCCGAAAACCCCTCCTTCCCATCGATGCTGACGTAATACTTGAATAGTCAATTCTGCATCGTCATTTCTAGAAGCCCGAAGTTCAGACCATATATATATATATATAGATATATATATATATCCCTTTTTTTTGCCTATTTTCAAACTTTGCAAAACTCCATCTTTTGAGATTTTCCTGCCGTAAGTGCCACGAAATTTTTTTAACTTCTGTTCGTGGATTTTAGATAAGTTAGGCCGGGTTCATATTGAAGCGATACAACCGCAACATCAATACGTATTGGTTAGAAACCTGAATTTCCGATTTTTTTAACTAATCCGTGTCGATATCTACGATGGTATCGTTGTAGTATCGGTCCAGCGTGAACAAGGCCTCATTCCATGGAACTTAGATGTTTTTTAAGCATTGACATTCATTATTTCCCTTAATTTTAAAGAATTTTTATGTTTAAAATCTTCAAAATAATTTTATGTTTAAAATTTTGAACCCTTATTACGAATTAGGGGATAGGACGATTGCCATCAAAATAGAAAGGTTTGAATTTTTTGTTGCCGCCAGTAGGTCGATTGCCCTCAGTCTGATTTTCGCCATTGTAGGTCATGCAGGGGGGGAATAGTATTTCGAAAAACTTCTCAAATGTTATTAAAATAATCAGTAATCGTATGCAAAAGTTATGTGCAATTTGGTTTTTAGAAATTGGAAGAGCGATGAAAAATTTGTTGATGAAAAACAACAAAATTTGTTGTTTCATCAAAGAAATGTTTATACTAGCGTCCTCTGTTGTTGACTTAGAACACTAATTTCTGAATTGATGTATATTATAGGAATATTTTTGTCTTTTTTTCAAGAAATTTATGCTTGAAGTTATTATTTTGATTAAATTTATTATAGTTGAGCTTAATTATAGAGTAATTTGGAGAGTCAAATATCGGTTAATACATTTTTATTTTACTTTGTTACCATGAACAAAAAATTTTTTCCGTATCGAAATAAATTGGTTTCGTTTTTTAGCGTCATCTATCTTTGAAATTAAATATTTTCAAATTTTGTGAAATTCAATTTGTTCAAATATTTTCAAATTCGATAGTTTGTGTGCAATTGAAGTACTCCCTCTCAAATTGAGAATCCCTCTCACAAAGCCACTCATGGTTTCGGTGATTTTGTTGAATGTTTAGAAAGACTTTGCAAGTTCTTGAACTGAGTTTAACAATTTGCAAAATCCATTTGGGAACGTAATCAGTCCAGTGCTTGGGTCTACGGGAATTCCCCCATTGCCAAGTTTCATCAACTAATACAAATACAAATACAACGCCACAACAGGCAAAATGCCCAACGAGGTGGCTGATAAAAAGATGCCCATAAAAATATGGTTGTCATACGTTTCAAAAATATGAAAATGATATGATATGAAAATGATAGCAGTGCTGAGTAATTTTGCAGTTGAACTCGCATGTTGGTGGATAATGATAATTTTTTAACTTCGTGCCAGAGTGTTGATGATTTGAGGCAAGCATTGAGTTCATCAGCTGGCGTTGAACATTTTTATTCTCAGTTTTGTCGTCGTAGTTGTTGTTCTCTGTTGTTAGCATTGGCGTACGGCAGCGGGGGGGGAGGGGGGGCGGGGGGGTTTTTTAACTCCCTCCCCCCCTTGAGCCAAGATTATTATAGTGTTATTTTTCAGGAAAAAACCTAAACACCCCCCCCCCCTCCAGATGGGAAAAACATCTGAAACCTCCTCGAAAAAAATTCTGCGTACGCCTATGGTTGTTAGTGACGTCATATGTCCAGCTTGTGCGGAAAATATTATTCAAATGCCTTTTATACGCATTTTTTAAATTGAAACTATACCTCTACGATGGGCGGTTGATGGGCTATACATATTCTAGCCATAATACCCGGCGCTCTTCCCGTGTTTTCTTCAATTACTGGGAGGATTGGAAAAGTGACAAACCGTTATAAAGGAATAAACTGTTATAATAACAGAATTAAAGGTGTGACAAACCATTGTAAAGGCATATATACACGTCTGAAACGCCTATTCAAAAAACTCTCATTACTGGGGGGATTGAAAAAAGTGGCAAATCATTATAAAGACATAAGCTATTATACATATATACATTAAAGAAGTGACAAACCATTGTAAAGGCATATATACGTCTGAAACGCATTGCTAGGGAACTACGGTAACCAAAGTAAACTTTCCGAAAGTGATTGTTGAGGCCCTAAAACCATTGTTACCCGACAGTTTTTTTGACCACGGGCATTTGCCCAGCTCTGACGAACTTTTAAAGTAGCCTACGGTTCAATCCCGGACCTGTTTGGTATATATGCAAAATCTGGCGACGATCGGTCTAAAACTGTAGATTTGTATAAAGAGCATACATACATACATACATACATACTTTCACATTTATATATAAGATAAATTTTGAGTTCATAGCCTTCAAATAACATAGAAATTAACAGAAATTGATTATAATAACATGTAAAGGTATTTTCTTCCGAAATTTTAATTTAAAAAAAAATTATTTTTTGCATTGTAAAAATAAATTTTTGGTCGTGGGAGGGGGAGCCTCCTATGCCTCCCGCCTGTGTACGTCTCTGATTCCACCAATATGCGTTAGGATTCAGAGGGGCAGAGCTGATAACGAAATTTTGCTGACAGGGGGGGGGGGAAGGTCAGCGTTTTGCTGACAAGGGGGGAGGGAGTCAAAAATGGTGTAAGGGGATGCAACTATAAACATGAAAAGTTTGAGAATCTCATTTTTTGTCGTTAGATTTCAATACAGTTGAAGAGTGAATTCCCCGATATATGACACTTACATAAATTTCTCTCTTTCATTATGCAGGTACAAATGATTACAAAAATTTCATTAATGGAAACGGACGTATTGGCACCACAAACCATAACGGGAACGTCGATGGCCTGAACAAGAAGTATTGCTATTGGTCAGACATAGTCCCCCGAGACAGGAACACTAACTTGAATGTCACTGTACCGAACGGTCACGACTACACGCGTGACATGACGCCGAGGACAAGACGATTTTTCGAAGATGAAGACGACGTCAGTTACGAGCTGACCTTTGAGACGTTTGAAACCGAGGACTCCGTTAGTCAAGACAGCGGGACTGTCAGCGGCAGGAGCAGTGAGAACGAACCTTACGGTGGAAGGCACCGAAATACACAGCAACAAGATTCGCCACTCCCTCTGAAGGATGCGAAGATGAAGAGCAAGAGCATGGGCGACTTGATTCGTTGTCACGAAGATGACAGCGATTCCATGTATTCATGCTCGCAGATTAATAGTTGCGGTGACAGTAATGGCTCCGAATCCAAAGAGAACCGACAAATCGTTCACGAAACAACACGGCCTCAGAATACGTCGAAACACAATGGAAACGGACTCAGCTTGTGGAGAAACTTCTGTGAGGCATCCACAAACACCACAGACTCCCTTGATGTGCAATTTCATGACTCCGTTTATAATGATGGCAATGCCAATACTAAGTCTATGGCAGTCGGCACAGATCATTCTCTGAGTAGCTATGCCGATACAGTGCGCATAAAAGTGGACGGCCCATTTTCTAATGGGACAATAACTTCGTCCAAGAATGAATCAAGTTGGGATACGATAGAATCGAGCATAAATAACACACATTCAAGAAAGAGTTCTGTAAAGACTCAAAACTTTGCCAGTCATAATAATCACAATGGTAACGTGGTGGCTGCAAATGGCAACGGAGTACCATCGAACCATAAACACTTTGATGAGCGCAACGGAACTCAAAAACAGAGGGAATGGAATGGTGGAATCGACAGAGTTGCATCCGAAAAGTTAGAAATGAAATTCGCAACCGACGCAACTCGGATTGAAAATCACGACGGAGAAACAAGACCTATGGTGATACCTAAGCAGAGCAAGGAGCCATCTAGAGACAAATCGGATAGAAATATCGTAATAACCGAAGTCATAGCCTCGTGTACAGGAAACGGTCATGATGAATACACATCTGCCTTCACACCTGAGAAGGAAAGGGGAATGAACGACGGGGAATCATTGAAAGATAAGCGTCTGCTCTCTTTATCTCTGACTGAGAAATCACGTAGTAATAAGTCGAATCCATCGGAATCCACAGAAATATCTTCCTTACCATACAGCGATGCTGTGTATTCAGTATCGTCGCGAAACCCTATCAATGAAGTAAATGAATCCATAAATGACCGTAAATCAGTCGTGGATGATCACATGGAAAGTTTGTCAATTATAGCTAAGATAGGAAAAAAAGTGGACACATCGCGTTCGGATTCTCCTATATACGAAAGCATGCACCCTATCATTGGTATCGGCAATGAACAGCACAGCTATATATCTGACGATTCTCTGACGTATGAATCCATCCCTCAAGCCACTATGAATACGATGAATTCTGAAAATTCTCGACAAAATGGAGAGCTTTCTAACGCCAGAAAGGGTTGTGAACAGAGCCGAAAGACGTCAGATTCTAGGGGAGATAAGATCAAGGATAATGACACCAGCTGCCTCGACGCCAATGGTTTCTCCGAGCGCAAATACGGAACTGCCGCCGATGTAAGAGTGGAAAGAGTGGTTGCGAGTCGCAACAAGGAGTTCACCGTCCGGAAAGTTTACGAAGACATTAATGACCACAATGGAGAGAAACCATCCTCGACAACCAGAAAATCCAAACTAAATCAGGTCGAACCAGAAGATTCGAAGACTAACCACTACTACGACGAAGTTTCTATCGAAACGATATTCACGAATGATCCAGAAAGATACAAGGAGAGCGCAAATAGCAATGGTGCTGGCGCGAAACCGAAAGAAGAGAAGCATGCGTCAAGGCGCATCGAGAGCAACACCGGTCATCTGGTGAACGGTGAAGATATTAATAAGAGCAAGAAACACACTTCTAAGGTGATGTCGTACACAAGCATTTCATCGAATCACGTCACGCATAGGAAGGAAAACTTGCACAGCGTAGAGCTACCAGAATCGAACTGCAGCAGCAACAGCAGCCGGAGGAGTGTGATATCCGGCAAAGACGAGAAGAAGAGATCTTCATCGAAGGCGAGCGATAAACTCTCGTCCTACCAACCAATCAATTCACCGTTCGAGTTCGAGACCTTCGAAATCCCATCGCTATGTTCCCCAGAAAATAAGTCCGTACTACAAAAACACGAAGCGGAACTCATCCGGGCTAACGGACACGAACCAACGGATGAATGCAGAGAGATCAGGAGGTACGAAAGCTCTGACTCGGAGACACCGGGTTCCAGTCCGTTCGATGTCCGTACGCTGTTGTCTCCCAGTTCCTGCGCATCCGATTCCGAGGTGTCCAGTTGGACCCTGACTCAGAACAACTCTTACGGAGGCAAAAACAGCCCCGGGAACGCTGAAACGGATTGCTCTGACTGTTCGATGTCCGTGAAATGCGACTGCAATCCCGAATGCTCGTCGGAGCAGAACACGATGGAGAATCGGGGAATTTCTGCTCAGCAAAGGAGGAGAAAGAAAGACGGTGACCAGGAGTCAGAAAATAAGTTAGATCCCAGGGCTAGATTTTCCGAGATATTCGTAGACTGTGAGACTTCAAGGAACTGGAAGAAATCACGATCCCTGGATCACTTGGAAGAGAAATCCTCGTCACCGTCTTCGAACTTTTATGTCAATTTAGACGAAGACGGGTCGTCATCCACTACGAATCTCTCCAAGAGCACGGATAACATGGAGGCGATGCCCGAATCTCTGAGACACATTTTCAATCTGCCAATGAATCCCATATACACACCGTCGGCAAAGACGAACATGCTGCTGTCCAGAACCGCGGACCCCCCTCGTAGTCATTATTACTCGGCTGCCACTCCGGCCTTGTCCTCTTCTTCGTCTTTTAAGCAGCCGGTACCCTCGAAGCCGAAGAAATCCGAAAGATCTTCGTCACTCAAGATCAAGGACATTGCCCAGGGCATAATTCTCACTTTCAGGAAATTCCACAGTCACTCAAAGTCTTCGAACCTTTCGACTGGAGTCGACGTCAGCCACCTTGCCGAAACGAACGGATCTCAGCAGAAAGAATGCACGGAAATACCCCAGAGGAGACTGATGAGAAACGCCGCGACAGATTACGGTAACATGAACGGCAGAATGTTGAGCGCTGGCTACTTCGGCAGCAGGTCGACCAGCGAGTCAAACCTGTACGTGCCACCAGACTCGAAACTTCTGTCGTGTCCGGGAAAAGTGCCGAAGAAGTCGAAAGAAGATGGCCGGCCACTGTCGTTCAATTTCGGAAAGATACCCGAAGGGAAGAAGAGCAAAACGTCGAAGAAAACACCCGAAATGAAAGAGAAGAAAACCAAAAATCCTCAAGGTAAGCGAAGGGAAAATCTCGTAAGTACTAGACTTTTCTGGTACAGACTGTGTTTTATCCATAACTCATGGGCAAAACTTTAAGGTATGAGTGTTCAACCTTTAGGAGAGTGTGGGCCATTTCATTAACTTGAAAACATGTCGTTCGCCATTAAATGAAGTCATTTGGAACAGAGACGCAGATTGCTTAAATGATCTGAAAATGTCCCGCGGGTCACTTGAGTGATCAGAAATTATACCATAAAATCACTTAAGTGATCTATAAATCTGCTTTGAGTCTTTTTTTGCGATCTGGAACTGTGTCACGGGTCACTTATATGACCTGGAAATGTCCACCTGAGTTATCTGAATTCGTGTCGCTGGTCATTTAAGGTATCTGGAAATATGGCGGATCTCAAAACGTGCAGTGGATCGCTTAAGTGCTCTAGAACTGTGCCGCAGGTCGCTCAAAAGCTCAACTGATTTGTAAATGTGCCACGAGCCGTTGAGCACGTGTGCTTCAAGTTATGATAAAATCATCCAATGAAGCTATTTTCGTTTGGCAATGCGGGAATCCGCGAATTTCGCCCCGTTACGTTTCGTCCCCAGTGCGTTTAGCCCCTTGACATTTCATCTACCTGAATGTACGAGCAACCGAGTAAGTGACTGACTGTGTGAATGAGCTGTCCGAAGTTAACAGGAATTCCTCTCTTGACTGTGTGAATGACCAAGTGATGGGCAAGTGACCGTATGAGTGAGGGAGTAGTTCTATGAGTGACCAAGTGAATGAACGTATGAGTGAGTGTGAGTGACTGTTTGGTGTTGAGTGAATGATTATATGAATGATCAAGTGAGTGACTGTATGAGTGAGTGAGTGACCGTGTTAGTGATCAAGTTAGTGACCATATGAGTGATCAAGAGCGTGGCCGGATGAGAGACCAAGTTAGTGACCGTTTTCGTGATCAAGTTGGTGACCGTATGACTGATCAGTGGCGTGACCACGTGAGTGTGAGTGACTGTATGAGTGAGTGAGTGACCGTATTAGTGATCAAGTTAGTGACCATATGAGTGATCAAGTTAGTGACCATATGAGTGATCAAGTTAGGGACCATATGAGTGATCAAGTTAGTGACCATATGAGTGATCAAGAGCGTGGCCGGATGAGAAACCAAGTTAGTGACCGTTTTCGTGATCAAGTTGGTGACCGTATGACTGATCAGTGGCGTGACCACATGAGTGACCAAGGGAGTGACTATGAGCGATCAAATGGGTGACCGTATGAATGTCGACACTCACTTGGTCCTCATACGGTCACATACTCTCATCCACCCACAGGTCACCCGCACTCACTTATTCGCTCATACGGTCACGCACTCTCGCACACGCTCATTCACTTCTTCAAATAGTCTCTCATACGATCACTGATGCACTCATATTGTCATTCAGCCACTTACTTCGTCACACACATATCAGAGCAGGTGAAATAGCCGGGACGAAATGTCAGGGGTGAAATTTCCGTGAACCAACAATGCGTGATAGCAACGCAAGTGGTGAACCGCTTGAAGACACTGTCATTGAGCGCATAAATATTTTCATCACTTGTCATTTCTATCGCGGCTAGAAGAAAGGATGGAAAAGCGGACATGCAAGTCAGTGTATATAGTGTTGCGGACAAGGATGTTTTAGAAGCCCAGAAAATGTACCGGGAGTGTTAAGTTTCCATTCAGAGCCATTGAAGCGGTGTCTGTGCGAAACGAGTTTCTTCGTGTGCCCTCACACTTCTGACACGTCCTGTATACTGCATGCCGCTAACAGAGCAGCCCGTTTCGCACAGACACCGGTGCAATCTTTCAAAAGTCGATCTCGCACGCATCTTATCGGAAAACACTCCCGGCACAGTCTTTTTGGGTGGCAAATTTGAAGAATGAGTGGCCGAGAAAATTAGTAGAATGGGAGAACAGCGGCAAAAGCATTAATTACAACGCTTGCCCAGAAAATGAAGGACCAGGTCAGTGAGTGAGCAATAGCAGAGCATGACAAATCAAAGGAGCCAAGCATTGTTTTTCCCCAAAAAAGTAGTGACTTTTTTTTCAGCTTGTTCAGGACTCAGCAACCCTTTTCGCGTTGGTTGAAACACTGACATAATTCCTAACAATCCACTTTGGCAATAAAACATTAAATTTTAGTCGCCAATGAAAATTTTCTAGTCGCTATGGTGACCTGGCACCGGGGAGTTTTCAAGATCTGAGCTAGAACATGTGCAAGAACGTGAATGATCAAAAGAGAGACCTAGCTAGCGTCCAGGAGGCTCGTGATAGAGACCAGGTCGGCGAGCAATCAAAAAAGTTACGCAGAACGGGTGCAGGCATGTGAATGACCAAAAAAAGTAACCTAGAGAGAGAAGAACCAGGTCTGCGAGCGATCAAAAGCGTGACCTAGAGCCGATGCAATCATGTGAGGGACTAGAATAGTGTGTAAGCATATCAATGACCAAAAGGGTGGCGTAGGGAGTATGTGAACATGTGAGTGACCCAAAGAGTGACTTATAGACACAGACGTACTCACAGGAGAGGGAGGCCACGTTGGGTATTGCTCAGGGTGGTGAATTCAAAGAATAAGTGGTCAAGAAAATTAGAATATATTATAGAATGGGAGAAAGACGACAAAAAAAAACAGTAAATACGCCTCTGACGGCACCATCAGAGGTCAATTAAGGTCGGTTGAGGTCCGGGGCGCAAAAGAAAATGGATTTTTTGGGACCCTTCAGAAATCGGGGCCCAGCGATCGCACCCGTTGCTTCCACCATTAAACCATCCTGAGGGTACGACGAAAATTGCTTGTTGATATGTGTTCTCTTACTCAAAAACTTTTTGCCCACGAATAAATAATCACCAGAGTATAAAACCAGAATATGTATTGCAATTTTTAATTACCCCATGCTTTTTTTTTTTCTTATTTTACAGGGAAAAGCAAACACAAATCCAATTCCGGTGAAGGTACCGTGTCCAGCGTCAGTAGGAAAATACAACAAATGGCCGACGGGACTTTCTGCCTCGTGACCACTGTGTCGGGAGGCACGACCCTGCCCGGTGTCTACTCAGACTCCGCTGAAGCTGCCGGCGAGTCGGGTGCACCACGAACGAGGCAACTCGGTGAATCCAACTGCTGACTAAGCCAATTCGTTACATGAAAACACTTAGATTGAAAAATGTCAGCTTCCTCCGGGAACAAACGGAAACACAAAATAATGGCTTGCGTATTTGCCTTTTTTTCGATCGTGCTCTTGATGTACCGAATAGAGCATTCCTAATAATCAAAATGGACTGAGACATAAGCCACCAGTACGAAGCATTTTATTGCTCGAACATTAGTCAATCAGTGAAACGGTGCAATATATAATCAACCTTGATTATAAGTTACGATCATCGTGGTTATATTTTCCAGTTATGCTGAAGAAATTGTACATATCGTGTTTCTGAGAGAAAGAGATGCTTTTTAGTTTCAAAGTATATTTGTAAGATCTCAAAAAAAAAAAATTGATTGAAGACACATAAGCTCTACACCAGAGAGGCTTCGGCCCACTAGTTGGGAAAGGGAAGATTTTCTGCATGAATGTAATCATTGGCATAAGACTTTTTTTTTTAATCTCTATGATTCTTCAATAAATAAATATCTGAAGCCAATTTTTGAAAATTTATACCGATTCCAATGGCTGAAAGATATCTTAGATCCGATGATTATCCATTGATATTTTTTATAAAGACTGATTTACAAGAGTATTTTCATGCTAAAAAAGTAGCAAAATATTTGTTTTTATAATAGGGACTTGGAGGGATGCACCACGGGCGGGGTTTTTGTCAATCAGGTTTTTTGGTGCACAAAATGTAAAAAAAAAAGTTGTAAAACATAAAATTAATAAATAAAATAATTTTTTACATCCGTAAAAAAATTCAGAGTTTCTTCTTTTCTTTCACAGAAAGAAATTTTATTACTTATTTTATTTATTTTTCGTTTTATTTCCAAAAATGAAAAATTTCCAGCCATGCTATTCTGAAGAGGATCGATGTCTCGAAAATAAGGCATATAACCTTATTATTAGTTATTTTTATAGCGTTTTCGTCTAGCTTGATAACAAAGTACCGCGGAATCAAGGATGGGTGACGGTATGCAAATCTCAAAGTATGCAGAGGCGCTGCTGTTGTAAATAGCGTAGTAGTTACAATTTGTCTTTCGGACTAGGGGAATGGCCACAACTCGTAATTTAGATGCCTTGCTATCGCTGCTAAATAATGAGCCTTACGCAAGAACCTTCTGATGTCGTTAGACTATCGAGCTTTTCTTGTCCATCTGTGTCAATATTGTATTGAGAATATACGGATGGTGTAAGAAAGACGAGTAGTATGACAAACTGTGAACGACAATTAACCACGAGTGATCGTGGTCCGAGACGGCTCATCCATGGTTGAGCTGAAAGTGACCGGATTACCAACTACCCAACTGGATTAGGGGTCCAATCTGGCAGTCAATAGACGAACCGTGCACTATTGCATAATTCGGCTTATTCAGCTGACACCTTCACTACCACTGGTTAATGCACCGCAAAAGCAGCTAGTTTGCCTCGTTGGGACTGTACAATAAATATCACGATGGCTCAATAATGTCTTAGAGTATTTTTTTCCTTGGGCCTTTGATATGCCTATATATCACTCGTTCCAACCACTCTCAATATATGTGGATATGTACAGATACTGGCTGGTCACTCATATCAATTTATGTCTATCATCCATCCCGATGGACAGACAGAACAACTGTTCCTCTAACACGTCGATGTCCTGTGTGGTTGGTTATCGTCTAAATTATTGAATATTCTGTTAACTTTTCCCATGCTTCTCCATAAGGGTGTGGCTGGCACGACTTCAACCCTGGGGGTCCGGAACGATTCTCGTCATTTTTGTTTTTTCACGCTAGAAATTCACTATAAGGGCCCATGAAAAGTCTGGTCTGGGGCTCACCAAAGGTCCCAGCCTGGGGGGGGGGGGACCCTGCTCCAGGATGTGAAGGCCACAGACTCCTCAGTAAGGAATTCGTTGACGTAGAAGTTGAACATAAATCGTATTGAGCAAGTTTGAGACTTCGGGATATTGTGGAGAAAAAGATACACGCATGCCATTCCGCACAAGCGCGGATTGAGGGTGATGTGCCGAGATAGACGACTGATTGTATAGATTGGTAGGATTTCTTCATATTTTACAGGACAGGCTAGTTTTTTTTTCCCCCAAATAATCCGGCTCTTGGGAATGGCTATCGCTTCAACCCCCCCCCCCCCCGGATCTGTGTTTGACTCAGCATCGCCGAATTTCGGCCTGCATTATGGACATCTGCAGTCAATGGTTGGCAAGCAATACCATAACCACATTCCTGTACGCTGGCTGAATCTCTGCCTCTACTTGTGGCAGCCGTTATCCAGGCCAGAGACTTGACTATGTGACCCCACTCTATATCAATGTGGAACTATCACTAATTCAGTGGCACTTCAATTTACTCATTTTTTCCATTTGAAAGGATTTAGGACGGATTCCAAAGATGATTTTGTGATCACCATTATTTCTAATAGCAAATGAAATCACGTAATTTCACGTTGAACGAGTTGTGGAAGATGAACTGATCAGAGGTCCTCGATGGAGATCCTTTGACCTCAATCGTTAACGTAATTTTTTTTTTCTTTTTTTGAAGTCACTATACATCTTATGTACAAAATGGTTTCGTGCATTAACAATAATGGTGTCGAAACAGAGTCCCGTCAGTGATAAATAAATGGGTTTTCTCGATCTCTCTCACTTTGCAGGCGCGATCAAAAACACACTCATTAGTATCAGAACCGACGTCAAATGTCGTCATCGTCGTCATCATCGTCGGCGAGGATTCCTATTCTTTTCCCGATACTCCTGACGGATTTCGTTACTTCCTCCTGGACAAGATTGAATGACATGGCGAGCAAAGCCATCCCGAACAGAAGGTACAGCGAGCACAGCCCTAGTGCCAAATGGGCGTCCTCTGACAGCACGGCAGTTCCAGGCACCATGTCACCGAAACCGATCGTGGTGAGAGTTATGAAACAGAAGTAGCAGCTGTCCGAGTACTCCCAATCCTCCCAGTACGAAAATAATATGGCACCCCCGCAAATGTAACCGACGACTATGAGTATGCACAACATGATAGGCACGCTAGCCTCGTCGCCAACGTTATCTGCATCGTCTCTGTCGGTCGACAGCGACTGGAGGTCGTCAAAGTCGACCATGTCGTCGCAGAGAGGCATGAAAGTCGGCTGTATCGAGTTCTGCATTCTGGGCTGGTTTCTTATCAGGGGTGCCGACGGGTGGTACGACGCAGGGTCCATGGTATTCATTCTCCCGAGCGGATTCTGTCGTACGTGATGATTCAACTGGCTGTCCGTTAAGTTCATTACATATCTGTTAGTAATCACCGAGACCTTCATGGCATCAGCTGTACCGACCTAGGAAGTATTGAAGAAAACATAAGTTGCTGAAAAATTATCACTTTGACAGAAATTTCATTTGCGATGTATTTAAATTTATTGGGTGTCCGGACTTACTGTGTAACTGTGATGACTCCTTGCCAGTGATTGTTGCCCACCAGAATCTGTCGACCTGTAGCTTCTCTGAGTCTCATACTGCGCTGACGGTGCTCCGTAAACCCTTCTTTCCAAAGTGTCATACCTCCCAATAGCTGTGCTCTGCAAAGGGCCGCCTCTTACTTCACCACTGTACATGCTACTTCTGTTGGCCCTGCTCTTTTTGTAGTGGTTAGCTTTCGGTGTAGTGCAAAGGTAGCAGCAGACCTTCCAATATATGAACTTGAATGAATGGGCCATAGCGTCTCCTATATTCGATAGACATAGCAGAAGAAGTGGTATCCCGATAATGGCATACAAGATGGTCACGATCTTACCCGTGTCCGTCTTTGGAGCTATGTTACCATAACCTTGAGGAAAGAAAATAAAGATAGAAGTAGTATATAGGGTTTTGCCTGGAGAAATTTGGTATTAGTTATTATTAGGGGGCTCGGATTTCTATGACCTTGCATATTTTTGCATATTTGGATATACGCGCGGTAGAGCATTTTTTTCAGCAATTTCAACCTTTTGCAGTCCTATTCCAATCGATAGAATCGACATAGGTCCTATGCCAATCAACATGGGGGGCGATAGAATCGACATAGGTCTGCATCTGGAAACAACGGTATTTCATTGTTTCAACGGCCCTTTACGATAATAGGAAGGTCCCGTGAATTCGTCTTCTTAGCATAACTCATAAACTATATAAAAAGAAAAAGGGACAAACTTCTAGGTACCTTCCTTATTGCGAGGGAGGTGCTGTAACTTACGAACCGGACCAACGAAATGTCGAAAAACCTCTGAACCGCAAAGAATAAAGGTATTTTTAATGATTTCAGCAATTTTAAGGTATTTTTCATGGTTTTAAGAATTTAATTTCCAACATATTTTCATTATTTTGTAGAAGAACAATGAAACAGCCCCCCCCCACTCACTTTTCACTAGCTCCATCGACAATTTTACTCACCTTAGGCATAGTTTATGGCAGTGTTTCCCAAAGTGGGGCAATATCACTCCTTGGTGGGAGATGGAACGGTCCGTGGTGGCGATAGAAACTACTAGTATAACATAAGCCCCATTCACATGTGCAAATATTGCGGAAGAATTGGGGAACCCGCTTGACTTTTTTTACTTCGTAAGGAAAGAAATGGGGAGCAGTCATTGGTGAAAATTCTTAAAGCGGGTTTAAAACCCGCTTTTTCTATTTCCCATGTGAACGTATAGGATCCTATGGGTTCACTTGATCCGGGGGGCGATGAGAGAAAAGAATTCTGAAGAAGGGGGCGATGGAACAAAAAGTTGGGGAAACTATGGTTTATGGCAGTGATTGGCGATATTAGCAACCATTGGCAATTTTGTGTGCCTTTGGAATCCTTTTGGACAATAATTGGTAATTTCCCGTAATCTCCTCGTGGAAATATGGTCAGCCTATTTATACAGGATTATTTTTATGTTTTTACGACATACATTGAGGTTTTTTTAGGGCATAAATGCATTTTTTTTATGAAGCATATTCTGTCGGTTTTCATTCAGGTCATAAAAATCCCCCAGACCTTGTTATTATTATACTTGAAAAATACGAACAGAAGAATGTCTGACCTATCGTGGTGATGACGATGATAGAATAGAGTAAAGCTCCAGAAAACGACCACTGCGGCGACGCGGTCTCGTTAAAGTTTCCGTCGAACCCTTCTTTCCTCATGGCCTGGACGAGTTTCTTCTCGTATCCGGACAAGATGGAAGTAGCGTTCTCTGACCACTTGCTCTCGTTGAGGACCGTGCTCTCGGACGTCAGATGCCACAGCGAATCGACGACTTTCTGTGTTTCCTCGACCATGTGCTGTCTCTTCGTGTGCTCGTTGTCGGCCTCGAGGAGCTCGAACGTGAAGGCGCCCATCACCGTGTAGCCGAAAACGAGCCCGCACAGCCCGATGTGAGAGAACAGGAATGTCGCGCCCGTTCGGCAGTAATAACGGCACTTGGCACATTTCGACATGTGCTCCGTGTTGCGTATAGTCATGGCTGCGAACCTGAGGAAATTGAACAGTAATCACAATGTTGCTAAAAACATTCAGAGAATAAATCGATGACATCATTTCCACAACTTTTTCAGACCTTTTCTTATGGCCGACAACAAACGGGTGTATCGCCCTGGAGCAATTTACGACTTACTTTTTTTAGACCTAGAATGCCCGAAACAATTCAAACCAGAAACAGTTTGTTTGGGGGTGTGACAGGCAAGGCCGTCTCAAGAGCAATATAGGCCCTTGAGAAAAGTAATTTTTCTGAGTACTCTCCCTCACAGGCTTAAAATACCCTTCCATATTAATTTACATATTCTTGTTCTTGAAAACTGTAATCAGATCTCGTGAGGCTACTACTGTACTGAAGAAAGGACCCTGGGCAGTGCCCGGGTGGTCTCAAGTGGCACTGAATGAAAGGAAAAGGGATCAGAGTTGTCAGTTAGTAACCCTCCAGCCTTGTTTGAAACTCTAGGCCCTGTCAAATTTTTCACAATTAATCGAATTTTAATTGGACACCGGGAGATTTCCATTAATTATTTTTTTTCATGGCCAATTTTATCCGGAAAAATAATTTTGAAATGTAATTTCACTCCTTTCCAAAATTTTAAGGGATGGTCTTGTTGAACGAGGGGTGTTTTTCGTTATTTTATGAATGAAAAACAGAAGTAGCAGAAGGATACAATAGAAGGAGTATATTTTGTATCTTCAATGAAATTTCGAGGAGTAAAATTGAATTTTGATGCGGCAATCACTGATCTAGACGCGCATTGGAGAACAGTATTCGGGAAGCCTGGAAATTCTGTGAATGAAACCCATGATAGAACATAAGTGGGACGAGCGAACATTTCTGTGCTCAGATGGCAAAATGTTATAAATAACTTTTCAAAATTTCACAATCGCAAATTTATAAACAATATTTTGCCAAAATGCAGTACTAATGGTTTTTTTGAGTTATTACAATTTGCCTCCGTTGTTTCCCCATAAACTGAAAGCGAAAGACGAAATTTTGCCTCCTTCCAAAATTTTGACGAGTGAGACTCCAGAATGCGAACAAGTCCATTTTTTGGGAAAAGTGGCATGACATTTTGCCATCTGAGCAAAGATGGAAGGGGTTGGAAAGTTGGAAAGGGTAACGCGCAAAAAAAAAGTTCTGGCTTCTGGCTTTTATGATATATATATATATATAGGCCTATATATTGAAATTCTTGAATTCTTCTCGGTGATTGCTGAAATCAAGAATTTCAATAACCGATATCTCGGCGAATTTTTATCCAAATGTCACGAATCGGGTAAATTTCTTTTCGTAAAATAGATGACTAGAAAATTTTACTGGTTGACAATTTTTAGACTGAAGGTCGCAGGCAAATTTTTGCTTTTACATTTCCTCGAGATTATTATCGCACGTGTTATTTATTGTATGTGTTGCTTTTCTTTTGCATTTAATCTATTATAGTCATTTAGCCCCACACCGTTATTTAAATTGTATGGAGCACACAATAGGGCTCTCCATTCGCAAGTTATTTGAGACCGAAAGGAACTTTCCTATGCACTCATTCCTGTATCACATAACAAGGGTCGACAGCTAAATTTGACTGGTGAGCCACTTTATCGCTTATCGAAAAATCGACATCAATGCGTGATACAAGTTCCTAGGGCACGGACCCAGAAAGAGAGCCATTGAACTAAATCTAATGTGGGAAAATATGTCATTTAAAATTATTAAAAATATGTAAAAAGTATAAAAGTACAAAAGTATTAAAAATATGTAATGTCCTGTAAAACACTGGACACAGCATAGTGTTTTCTCTTCTGAAACAGGGGTTCTTACCCTTGAATGTCATTGGAAAGGTTCCGGAGGGAGGGGTGCGAGCTTAGATGAGGAAACAATTTGCTTATTGTTTTTAAGTTATACTGAATGTCGCATTTTGAAAAGTGTTCCATTGATTTCATTTTATTGGCACAGGGGCAACGGCGTATGTGGGGGGGGGGGACATAGGGGGAAACCTGGCTACAGCGATACTCGATATAATTGTAAATCCCTCTACAGGATATTTTTCAAGTCTTGTTTGGAAATGTCTATACTTTAATGTTGAACTGCTGCCTCTCGATATAACGCTAATCCTACTACAATGACATTTTTTCTTGGTCCGCAGAGTATTGTTATATCGAGGTTTCACCGTACTAAGTATTGTCACCATTTGAGGCGTACAATATTTTTTTACTCTCACATTTATTTTAGGGCTAGTCCGATTAATCGATTAATCTGGTAAATTAATCGATCAAATACAAATAAATACATATACAACGCCACAACAGGCAAAATGCCCAATGAGATGGCTGAGTAAAAGATGCCCATAACAAATATGAATGTCATATATTTCAAAAATACAGCAACCCAATTAAAAACACAATCATAAAAATTATAAACAATATATACACATGATAAAAATATTATACAATGCCCATAAAGAATATTATGGTTGTCTTATTCTGTTAATCGCAGTTAAAAATATTAGTTGAGATAATCGACTCGATCAATCCAATTAAAATTCAATTAAAATTTTCATTAAAAGTATGTAAATTAATTTTATTTGCTTGACGAAACCAATTAGATGTCTTTAATGATGTTCATCTTCGTAACATTTTAGATAAATGACCATATTTAAATATTTTTGAATCAATAATTTCACCAAATTTTATTGGGATTGAGAAATATAAAGCAAATCAGCGAAAACTGGGGAGGATTTCAGTTCCAATTTGAGTTTGATTGGAGTTTTAGAATAAAAACTCAAAATAATGTATATTGCTTCCACTGTGAACATCAGTTTTGTTACTCTGTAAATACACTCCCTCACTAGTACCATTTGGGAGTGAACTTCTCCTCGCCCGCTTAGATATTTCCTACAGTTTCTAGAGGAAAGTACAGACATGTTTCGAAATCGGTGACTAACCTGAAGTAGTCGATTTTCTAATAAAAAATAGACAAGATGATTTGAGTTGACAAATTCGAGGATATGACAAAATATGTTCAGCATATTTAAGCAGGTTGGTGCATGAAAATTTTCCGAAAACACATTTTCCAATTTTTAAATACTATGAAGTTTTCTGCGTCTAACTGTGTTGAAGTTTTTGTTCTACCTGTATATACTAAAAATATTTTTAAAATATTTTAATATAAACTGCTGGCAGGCATTACACATGCTAATGTTTTTCTCTGACTAAGTTTTTTGTTTGATAAGGAATATTTTTTCGAACACCACTAATTCAAAAATCTTGAAACTTTTTGCGCCTCTCAACACTATGGTGTTATATGCTTTAACACGAGCTTTTAGGATTTTAATCATTGGTTATTTTTTTTTATTTTAATTTTAACTACATGCAACTTTTTCAAAAATCACAAAAATATACCCATATTTTGTGTCATAAATTTTTTTTAAATAATTTTAATAAAAAAATCCTCGTGTTAAAGTATGTAACACCATAGTGTTGAGAGACACACAAAGTTTCAAGACATTTGAATCAGTGGTGTTCGAAAAAATGTTCTTTATCTAACAAAAAACTCAATTTCGAGAAAAACTTTAGCATGTGTAATGCCTACCAGCAGATTATATTGAAATATTTTAAAAAATATTTTTATTACAGGTAGAACAAAAACTTGAACAAAGTTCAACGCAGAAAATTTCGATATTTAAAAATCGAAAAAGGTGTTTTTTGGAAAATTTGTGTGCACAACCCCCCTTAATTGCTTCATGCGGGAGGCTAGAATTTCTGTATATATCCCTTATATTTGTGCGCATCCAGAACATAGGTGCTTGAAATTAGTAAAAAATATTTTTGTAGCATCAATTAATATTATATAATCACCAATATACTACGCCTATTGTGAATGGGTTAGCGTTCAAAAATATTAGGTTTTTAAAACATTTTGATTAACCAGTTAGAAAATCTCAATCAATTCCCAGCCCTAATTTATTTTCACTCGCCTCAAAATCAATTTTTCTTTTCGAGATTCTATAAACTTTTGGGACAGAGTGTGCATAACTTTGTTACATAACTTTTATGTAACTTACCTACGAACAGGTGAGGATCATTTCTAACTTTTCCGCATCCGTATTAGGTGTTCAAAACTAGAGCACAGAAATATTTCTTTTCTCCTCTTTTGATGTCTTGTACGTACAGTATATATTTGCTTTGCTCTTTCCAAAAAAGAGTTGCAGCACCGACTATTCTTTCTTCTTCATCTCAGCCATGTTGGTTGTGGGCCGCATCCCAAACACGCCACAAATAAAGCCGGCGTCGAAATGCGTGTGTTTGTGTCTTTGCTGGCCATTCGCCCGTTTGTCGCTCTCCTTCTTGTTCCTTACTTTAAAAACTAAAAAACGCTATTTTTATAATTTTTTTAATTTAAAAAACTTTGACTGTGCTGCCGCCCGCCGACATCACTGTTTGGGATTGATGTTGTACATATATTACGTATATGCACTAATTTTTTTTTTTTTAATATTTAAATCTTATTCGTAGCTAATTCTGTGTGAATGAAAAGATGGCTTATGTAATTGATGTCAGTAAGAGACGGGGATTTACTGAGCAGTCAACGACATGACACGGAAAGAAGAAGAGTATTTTTATTTTACTTTATTCTGTTTCTTATCTGGATGGAAAAGAATGTTGTATTGTTCTTTGAAGAGCTCTGACGCTCTGTCTTCTTTCTTCTTGTTAAAGGAACTCACTGCCATCAGTGATAATACAGTGGAACCGCGCTACAACGGTACTATGTATAACGATAACTCCCTCTACGACGATATATTTTCAGATCTTGTTTGGAATTTCCCATAGTCTAATGTTAAACTCCTCTCAATACAACGATACTCTTTAATACGATAACTCTCTGTGTAATAATATTTTTTTTTTTTTGAGGAGATTTCGAAACCGCCACAACGATATTCTTTATACTCGGCTCAAAAAAACATCACATATACAGTATATATTTTTAAATTCCTCACCAGGTTCTGTTCTTTCGAGAGTGTCTGATAGCATCGCCATTTTTCGCTATCTACCCTTTAGAGCATGGGTTTCCAACTGGTGTTCCGAGGGACCCCGGGATTCGGTGAAAGTTTTTTGGGGGTTCCACATGATCAAATGCCATGGAGCCCTTAAATATCCCGGATCCCGGGGAAGAAAACTTTCTTGTTGCTGATATATTCACAGAGACGATCTTTGTTTTGAATTTTAACGATATATTGTCACGTTTAAAAAAGTCCAGACCACTTCGATGAATAACCGGGAGAATGTGGAAGCACGTGGTTGACCAAAACAGCGCGCAAATTTGTGAGTGGCCAAAAGAATTACCTGGTGAGCGAGGGGGCGAAAACAGTGACCAAGAGGGTGTGAAAGCATGTGAACGACCGAAAGATAAAAACACACAGACATATTTACAGTGGGGGGGGGGGGGCGGCTAAGCAGACTATAGTCCGGGGTGGCTAATTTGGGGCAATGGGTAGTCAAGAAAACTAGACTAGAATGGAATTGCGGCAAAAATTTTATAGCTCACAGGCTATCAAGGATAAATTAGCATCCGGGGGGGGGCTAAAACTATATGGTCCTAGTAAATTGCTCGGAAAAATGAGGCTGAAATGAGGAAAATTGATAATTTTTTGGGTGCGGTATCCCAGGTCGATAAGATATTCGCCTAAAGTACAAAAAGGATGTTTAGAGGTGTCACGACTTCGATACCAGGTTCGTCCTTGTCAGAAAACTTTCCTGACACAGGGGTATAACAGAAACGGCGACATGACCTCAGAGAAAATTGCTACAGCAGGGAGTCCTCCATTGGGGGATTAGCGCACCAACCTCTCGATGAGTATAAAAATAAGCCTGCCGTTCGGAATCGGCAATGAATTGTAGGTCCCGGTCTAATTAGCCCTCGTGTACAGAAAATGACCGTGGTGCGACAAAAATGATCAAATGAATAAATTTTTTATTTATATATTACCAAGGATCCTTTTAATTTTCCAGACAGCGGGAACATTCTCTTTAATTTCCACCTGCACAGACCTGTTGTTTCTTTGAGCACAAAATTTCGATATCTGCGCGGAATGAAAAATACATCATATACACAATATAGGGAATTTTTTTCTGCGCAGCAGAATCTCTGTGTACACGGAAGTACTCTCTCATTCTTTGTGTCCATATTTAAATCACCTCAATAAAGCAATCACCTTAAAATTTATGGCTTTTGCGGTGACTGTGTAGAAAGAAGTGTTGCAGCAACGCGTTTCCACTGCATATAAAAATTGGGATCATTTTATGGATGTAAAAATGACCTTTTTTCAAAAGATTTACAGTTGGAGTCGAGGTGAAAATGTCGAATAATTGAGGATTTACGTAGATTAAGTTAATTATTTTAACATTTAAATGTACATGGAAACCAATTGCGACCAAAGTCAAACATCGTATAAACGTGAAAGTCGTATATCTGAACAACGTATAAACGAAGTATCACTGTCCTTTGTGTATCACGTAGTACACAAACGTATTGTGTGAAAAACTACTTTTAGCAGAGAGAAACAGCTGACTGAATTTTGAAGAGAATTCCACGGTCGAGGTTCATAATAAAATCCGCATAAATTTCGGGCTGTTATGCCATGTTCCAGGTTTTTCAGAAGCAGACATTTCGTGCACTACTGCTGTGGACATCATCAATGCAGTTGGTGCCCCCCCCCCTCCACTTCCCCGGCAAAGTGATTTTTGTGAGGCTCCCTACCTAGCTAGAAATACCTCCAACGCCTTGTTTATATGCGTACTCTAGAAAATTGGTAACAGATTTCATTATTATGAGGCCCCGTGAATTCGAGGCCAGTCTTAGGACCCATGCGCTAAGACTGGCGGTAGCAAACAAGGAGACATTCAATATCTACTGACACTTTGGCTGCTAACGCGGAGAATTAAGTTCTACGAAGAATCAACCTCGTTGTTATGACGTTCGAGAAAATTCCGCTTCTTGAACCAAAGCATCAGTGGATAACAGCTGGACAGTTTTAAGAGCCTCGTGGGGCCCCGGCCAAGTGATTTTTCTGAGGCACTAAGTACCAAATTCTGGGAAATTCCAACCAGTTTTCATTTTCATGAGATCCTCTTCATTTGAGCCCCCCCCCCCCTTCCAAGCCAGCCCATGCGTTAATACGGCACTGGATAACAGTCTTACAAGGAAGTACCACCTCAGTAGTGGACGAAACGTCTCTGCTTACAATTTTCTAGTGTTAGTATATAAACAAATAGCTGGAGGTATTTCCAGCCGGGTAAGGAGCCTCACAAAAATCACTTTGCCCATTGGCCTAGCTGCCAACTGCATTGATAATGCCCAGAGCAGTAGCGGACGAAAAGTCTGCTTAAAAAAGGCCTCGAACACAACATAACAGCCCGAAAGGTATGGATTCTATTATATGATTGAATTTTATTCATCAAGCAATCAATTAGTTTTTTTGCTCCGAAATAAACATTCATAAACGCATCTCATTGTACTAACAACGCCAATGTAAAAGAAATGCCAACTGCATGAATGCAGTGGCGTTTGGTCATAATGCTATTTCTCGATGGGGTTACCAACCGTCCTCCTTTTTGATGTCATTTCATGCGTCCTCCTACGCTTCGGAAAATTCATCATTTTGTCTTCCTTTTCAGGTTCCCGAAATTATTTTCTTTTTTTTCTAGGAATTTTTTTTTCTCCACTTTGTAACACATATTTCTTTATTGATATGAGTGTTTGTGGGAGTTCTCCCCACCCCCACCTCCACGCATTCACTAATATCCGTCGAATTTCCCAACATTTTTTCAGTTTCTGCTGTTTCTAGCGGTTCTGTTTTGAAAGTTTGGAAAATTTATTGTTGACCGGTTTTATTGGTCAGAATAGTGGCGCCATATATTGTGGAAATCTGGGTAAGTGACGTCACTAAGGGTGCATGCGCAGATGTTCTGCTTCCTCAGTTTTCGGATCTTTCTTTCTTTCTTTCAAACCGAGCACAACTCAAGTCCATCAACATCTATGGGCGATATACTACCTAGTGAGTTGTGCCAGAAGTGTAACTGTGTATGTACCTAACAGTCTGAGTGCATATGTAGGTGTTGTGTTTGATTTTTCAATGCTGCCATCTATATTTCAGAAGTGAAGTGAGTGATGTGTCATGATGGAATTACATTTGTACTGTTTGTAGGTCTCTTGCTCTCCGTGGCGAGACTTTTTAAAAGAGAGATCGGCTCGCATTCAAGCTTTGAAGTTGGGAATTCGGCGTGAATTGCGTTCACGCCAACTTCAGTCGACCACCACTGCGTGGCGACGGTGGGGTTTTCGGATCTGGTAAAGATTACTTCTGGACGATATTTTTTTTCTTGGGTCTGCAGAGTATTGGTATATCGAGGTTCCACTGTATTGCATTGTACAACGACTCAAAATTTTGACTTTCATTAAACAAAATTATTTAATATACCTGCGGGCAATGTTATCCGAGAAAATAGTTCTGAATAGGGTGCCATACGTCCCGTATTTCCCGGGACAGTCCCATAATTTTCTGTTTTTTTGGTCGTCCCGACTTTTTGGCAAAAGTGTCCCAGTATTTCCCGTATTTTACACGAAGCCTAGTTGAATTTTTATTCTTTATTGAAGTCAAAGATTGACATTATTTTTCAACTCATAAATTATTTTATGATAATTACAACTATATATGAGAATATTAATCTTCCACATTTGCCTTGGTTAACGTTTTTTTTTTTCGTGGAATATATTTCAATCCAATGCAATTTGCAGTAATGCATAATTTCCCGCCATTGTGATTTTTCCATAATTTCAACAATATTTAGCAACCTTGTTTGGTTTTGGCGTCGTTTTTGGCGATAATAGGCGATATCCCGTATTTTCCCGTATTTGGAATCCCAATGTCCCGTATTTATCTCGAGGAAATATAGTCAGCCCAGTTCTGAAGAATAATTTCACTCCTCTTTTATTTCCAAAATTATGAGGACACTTTTGTGAAAAAATGTTTCTGGAATTACTTATAATTTAGGAGGATTAATTGAAGATCATTGTCACTCCTCAACGAAATCTGCAGGAGTAAAACTAAATTTTGATGCGTGCAATTGAAATAAAAATTATTCAATCATGGATCTTGTCCTGTCATCTAGTGAAAAAAAAGTGAACCAATTATCACATGGGGAGTGAAAATATTTGCGATCTTATACAGAAGATGGCAGCCCATCTAATATAGTGAAATCGATTCAAACACGTTTTGCTTTGAAATTTTTTTTTAGTCAATAAAATTCTTATCAAATTTTGAAAAAATGTCGAAATTAATTTTTTAAATCTGACCAAATGTAAATATACTTCTGCATTTTGTTTGAAATTCCGCCTTCTTTTGTTTGGTTAAAAAACCATAATAACCTGACCTGCCAAGAAAGAAACACCAAAGAAGTGAAGTGCAAACTTTTGTCTTTATATTTAAAAAATAAAAAAAGAATTATTGTTTATTTGGACTCTAGTTTGTCTTGTTTGTGAATTTTTAGGCCATTAAATTGTGTTATAATTAATTAAATTTAAGTATTTCGTTTTGTACGGTTCTTGATGATCATGAGTCACGGCAATTCAGCGAGCAAGGTATCCGAATCAATTTTGTTTCCATCACTTTATATTTGAAAGACTACAGCCAATGCCAGAGGCGCGCACAACGTCCGGCCCGAGGGCCAAATGTGGCCCCGCCGAAGGTGCTTCATCAGGCCCGCAAAAGGTGTTCCGGTAGAGGAAGCTATCAATACGAACCGGGGGTGGCCCAAGCTTAAATGCCGCCCGGGTGTGAAGCCTCGTGTGGGGCCGGTGGCTGACAGGGCTACCGAACCACACGCAGCTCTTCGTCCATATTCCTCTTCGGAACTTCTAACGAATTGGTAAATGTTGGATTGTGCGTGTCGGTGTAGCGATCCTGACGTTAACTTTATTCCTGCGTAATGCTTGTTATGTGTTGTGCTGCCACCTGCCATCAATTCCTCTAACTATGAGTGAAGTGTGATGATTGAAGATTTTACTTTTTTAGGCCTGATATTCTCTGCGGCGAGACTTGGCTGACAGGGCTAGGTGACCTTGGGATAAACCTGATTTTCTTAAATGCAAAGCGATTGAGTAATGAACGAAATTTCCGTCCAGTTTTCAAAGAAACTACTGTCCTGTATTTTTGGTCTAAAATAATTTTACCTTTCCTAATCACAGCATCTCTTTTTGACGAGCCATCATTACCATGCCCGTCTCCCATAACTTTGCTGGTCCCTCTATTGTGAATTGAAGCGTGAAAAACAAAAAAAATTACAATAATCGCCCGAAGCTACTTCTTGGCTAGATAGCATCTCTGGCAGCATCACTACATTGAACTTCACTGCCATCACCTAGTTGAGTTGGAAATGAAGGTGCCTTCTATCAGTGGTCACCTCAAGCTTGTTAGGGAGGGTATCTTGTTATTCTTATTCTTCCCGCCGGTTTGAATCTGGGACCTGACAGCAATCTCACAGTGATAGACATCTTACCACCATGCCATTTAAGTGCTTGTAATCGTCCCAGGCTGGATCCTTGTCAGTACTCCTGGTGAGTTGAACTTGACATGAAGTTTGTTTCTGCATAATGCCTGTTTGTAGTGCTGCCACTGCTGAACCACACATGTACCTCATCCACATTCCTCTGTGGAACTTCTAACAAATTGGTACATGTTGGAGTGCGCGTGTAGTAAACCTGGCATGAAGTTTGTTTGTGCATAATGCTTGTTGTGTGTAATGCTTCCATCTGCCATCAATTTTTCTAACGAGTGAAGTGTTATGATTGAATAATTGTATCATTGTAGGCCTGTTGCACTCTGTAGCGAGACATTTTAATGGGGAGATCGGCCTGCATTTGCACCTTGAAGTTGGGAACCTAGAAGGCATGATTAAAAGTCGCTGAGATTGAAACGGTCAGGCATTTGGATTGACGTTCGTTCTGTTTCCGAATGTAAAAAATATCTTTGTATTTAATGGTATTGTTATATTGCCCACAGAGTGTAGCAATACAAGTTTTCCCTTAAGGCTGAAACACACTACACTGACATGACGTGGTTATCATGTAACGTCAGAAACATTCAGAATTCTGATTTGTGGAAAACTTGTGACATGGAAATTATGTTAAGTGGAATTCCCCATGTCACAGAACTTAAACGAATTATAATTCACAATGTGTCTGACATGACGTGAAATCATGTCTCATCAGTAGTGTGTTTCGGCCTTTAGATATAGTCTGCTGAATATTCACAAGAGATTATGGCATTTCTTTTTATTATTTGAATTCACTTTTTTATTCTCTTTGCATTTTCAGATGGGTGAGATTTTCACAGCTGCTGGCGCGGCTTTCACAAAATTGGGTGAACTCACGATGATGCTGCATCCGGTCTCAGAGCCTTCACCTTCCAGGTAAAAAACTCAGTTTTTGTTGTCGAATTATTACTATTTAATGGGCCTAGTTATTTTCTCCAAATAAATTTTATTTGCTATTACGTATTATTCACTACCTAGTACTATTTTATGTATTTAAACTGCTATTAGCCATTTCTGAGATTCTGCCACATGAAAATTTCATTTGAAATCCAAGGAGAGGAAGATTATAAATGTTTTGGGGCACCAACTTGGGAGGATCTGGTGCCCCATGCGTTTTAACTGATCCTTCCACATTATACCAAAATAAGCGGTTGTCCAGACTGACAAAGTACTTAGTTGCAGCCCTGTTTGAAGTTGTCTTCCTCTATAGTAGAAGTAATCTACAAATTTACATATACTGTATATACTCGTGTATAAGCCGACCCCTCCCCCCCCCCCACTTAAGGACCACCAAAATCGCAATAAATTAAAAACCCGTGTATAAGCCGACCCCAAAAAATCCATGCATTTCAGAGAAAAAAAATTCTTATATTTTCATGTAAAATGAATAGTTTACGGAAATTTACAATGGAAAACGATTCAAACTTTTTAATCCGTTTCTTCTGAGTCTCCAAGTTTACCGTAATCCATCAGATCATGATAGCGGGTGCAGCATCTTCGTTTTCATCTTCATCTGGGCTGTAATCGCCACTGTCACTTTCAAATAGGATATCGTCTTCAGTTCCATCCATCGCATTGCTGATGCAACACTTTTTGAAGGATCGGATGATAATTTCGGTGGAAACAGAATTCTGCGCCTCATGTACCCATTGGCACGCCAGGCCAATGTCAGGTTTCTTCAAGGCACTACTTTTTGTAGTTTCAAATAATCTTTGAAAGACTTGTTGATGCTCACATAAGGCTTTACAATCGACATTAGCCCACCTGGTATCAAATCTAATGATGTTTTCGATTTCTTTGCCTCGTCTTTGACATTATAGGGATTTTGAACATATCCCATACCAATAATGCCGGTTTCTCAAACACTGCTACGAAAATGACTACTGATTGTGGGGGGTCGAAATTTTCTCATCAAAAATTGACCTGAGTATGAGCCGACCCCCCCCCCCCCCACTTGAGGAACAAATTTTTAGACACAAAAACTCTGCTCATACACGAGTATATACGGTATGTAGGCCTACTTATTCTATGAAATTATAGTGCTGTGTACCGAGCCGGTTCTAGGCGTTTTCAGGTGTAATTTAATGGTATTTGGGTGATGAAAAAAAATCACTTCCTTCTGTTCAGTTGACGGGCTATAAAATCGGGCCCTTCAGATTGCACCTACTGAAGTCCAGCTTTATGCTGTACTTGTGACTGCTTTTGTCAAATGCAGGGGAAGAAAGCGGGACCTTGATGCTATGAGTCTCCGGTGAGAGACAAGGAATTTTTGGCAATTGCTATTATTAGATTTGACAGGATTCGTCACAGAAAATTTACCGCCAAGTAATTCACAGCTAGGAAAATTCACAGACAAACAATTCATTGACGAAGTGACATAGTGGATGATCAAGCGATTCAGGGAGTTAGTGAGCGAGTGAATGAGCAGAGTCAGAAATTGAACAAGTGAACAAATGAGTGAGTTAATCACTCATACGGTTACTCACTGACATGGTCACTCACTCAATCGCTCACACAGGCACTCAATCACTGTTCACTCATGTAGCAACTTGCCCACTCACTCTATCATGATCATGGCCCCCACATCCTGGAGCAGGGCCCCTAGGCTGGGATCTTTTGTGGGCCCCTTTATGATGAATTTATAGCGTGGAAAAGCAAAAAAACTGAAAATCGCCCCGGGCCCCAGGGCTAGAGCCTTATGAGCCCACCCCTTGTGGGGGCCATGATCATGATACTCACTCAGTCGCTCACGTGATCTACACTCAACCACTTGCTCTGTCACTCAACCACTTGCTCTGTCACTCAACCACTTGCTCTGTCACTCAACCACTTGCTCTGTCACTCAATCACTCGCTAGCTTTTTCACCAACTCATTCAGTCAATCACTCGCTCACACTTTCACTCAGTGGTGATGAACTGTGAATTTTCCCAGCTGGGATTTTTACGTTGGGAATTTTCCATGGCGGTGAATCTTTATAACAAATTATAGTTTTTTCCATTCTACACCATCGTTTGGTGCATTTCACGCATCATTGTTTCTTTATCATACAATACTTGCATTTTGCTGACATGATAAGAATAAATTTTATCTTGTTGAGTCATTTGTTTTGGCGTAGTTTGACCAGATTGGTTTATTAAATCTCTGAGAAAATTAGACCTTTTCTAGGAAGACGCTCACTTTCGTAGAAAACTTCAAGTCATTAATGTAATTGTTGGTATTCAATCTATTCTTAGAATACATTGAATACCAACTTAATGCCATGGAATTACCAAATGAATTCTATGAAATTAATAGAAATATTTTGTTGAGAGCACTAATTGAAGATTAATGCATGTGCCCCATAAAATATGGTCACCCTTTATGCAGAGCGGAATCTTTCATATATTATCAGTTTGAAGTTTCTGTGCACGAAGTTCAAGTCTGGAAATACGGAGCCTTGTGGATGGATAGAGTGGTGGGGGGAGGGGGGGGTGTAGTTGGTCACATAAGTTAAATTATTCTTGTGGCCACTCTGAAAAGAAAGTGGTCACATATATTGATGCTGTCATCTTTCCTGTAAATTAGAATATAATATTGAAAGAAGCATATAAATTTTCGCAATGTGAAATGAATGATTGATGATGGCAACTGCTGAACCTAAAAAATGAAATTTCAATGTTGGAAGATATCGGTTGTGCTCACTGCCAAAATTATTTACATTAATGTTGTGTAATGGCGTAAATGTACAGCAGAAATAAAAATTGCGAAAATTTTGTATTGTTCTGAAATTCCAGAGTTTTTGGTAACTACACATAAATAATTTTAGGTGGCAATATTAATTTTTTAGTCGCCATGGCAACCTGCCACTTGTCAATCCCTGATGTGCAGATAATGTAAAAAATTATGAAATGTCATAATCAGGGTTGTTTGGTTTAAACCATGGTTTTAACCAAGTGGTTTTTTTAAAAAAACCAGTTGGTTTTTTTCAAAAAATCAAATAAAAGTTGCCTAAATATAGTTTTATTCCTTGAAAAATATCATATTGGTTCATTATTAGCCAAAATGTTTCATTTTTACCACATTATATATCCTTGGGGTACATTCTGATGGTATATCTTTAAATGACATAAGATTTTATAAGCAGTTTTTTTCATAAAAGTGCCAGAATATATATATATATATATTTTTCATATGAAGCATCTTAGTTATTTAAAGTTATATACAAAAGCCAAAATTTCTCATTCTTACAACATTTTCTACCCTTTGGCTACATTCTGATGCTCTATCTTTAGCAAATTCATGAATAAGGATTGCATCACACATCTAAATGTAGTGGTGTATTATCTCACAGGGTTTCTTTTTCCCTTCACAAATAAGCAGCAACAGTAGTGACACCATCATGCTAGGGGCAGGTGGTCCTATAATCCAATAAAGACATCAACTGTCCTTAAAGGACAAAGACCAGTGTACTAGTAGTTACATTACCTCACATACATTTTCATTTTCTTTCCCATAAGAAGTAGCACATCTCCTACTGTATATCTCCCAGTCTTAATATTCAATAGTAGTTTTTTTTATACTTTCACACTGTTAAGCCCAGTTAATCAGGGTTCTACTGAGTAATAATAACAGATTTATGAAAAATAATCAGCTATATACAGGGTGATTATAATTTGAAGTTTTGATTCCATAACTATTCAATAAGAACTACTGGTCAGAATGACTTGACAATTTGCATGAATATTCCTGAAGCAATGGAAGTTTCTTTCGCAAAAGGAAAAAAAAATGCAAGTAGTGCAAAATGTGCAGGTAGATGATGCTGTACTTGGCCAGCAGTATAATCTATTTTGTGCAACCACATCATTTTGGCACAGCATCAGTGTGTGGATAGAACTTCTGTCAAGATGCACATTGCAATACCAGCAAAGCAGCTGCTGAAGACCCATTTTGACAGGATGCACCTTAACCCTTGCAACTTCTGGCTGTGGGGGTACCTCAAAATGTTATAAACAGTGGTCAGTTTGCAAAATTTGGTGAATTGCAATCTCCAGCACATCCCCTATATGTTAAAAGTTCATCAGGAATATTAACGGGGGGCGTTTGGTTTAATAAAGCTGAATTGCAAGCACCTCCACATCATGACCATGGCATACTCCGATTCTGTTGTTGTCAACCTCAGGTTGGACAACATATTTAACATTTCTTAAGTAAATTGTAGTTATTTGTTCAATTACTTCGTTTTTTGTGATGTTTCCATGAATTAGGAAATTGTGGAATGCTATAATTAAGGTATCATTTTGCCATGACTGGCTATCATTTCCATTCTGCGAGCAAATTTCCCACATGTTGGATGATGTCATTAATTTTACATTTTTAAGTATTTTTTCCCCTTTATCAAATAAAATTGAATTTTTTCAGTAATATTCATGTCAATTTTCAAGTCATTCTGACAATTGTTCTTTTTTTACAGTGTTTTGAAATCAGAACTTTAGTTATAATCACCCTGTATATCGTAAATCATTGCTAATTAATCTGCATTATTTATGCTTCATTAAATACATTATGTTCACCTAATTTTTATTACTTTTTGCAAAATAGCTTCCTAATTAAGTATACTGAAAGTAACTGGAGAAAAACCTTTATATATTATATGATTAATAATAACATTAAAAGAATTTTCAAACACACAATAATGCATTGAGTTAAGCAAAAAATAATTAAATTTGAAAAGGTGGTTTTTGTTAAAATGTAATAAATATTTATTGATTAATTAGCATGGGAATAGTGTTAATTACATTAATAAACATTTTATTTTAGTTAATTATTGGAAGTTTGAATGACTTTTCAGAAATTTCATTGTTTTTAATGTTAATACTATTTAAAACAAAAAAACCGGTTTAAACCAAAAAAACCTGGTTTTTTGGTTTTTTTCAAAAAACCGGGTTTTTTACCTTGGCTAATGAATGTGATTCCATAACTAATTATCTCCGTAAGCTGAACAAAACATGGTTTGTCTCAGGTTTCTATGTGAAATCATTTAATTCGTTCCAGGTTCAGTTCAAAATTAGAAGATAAGAGGCCAAGAAGGGAGTTAGCCAAGGTATTACTGTGAACGATTCCTCTCCCACCAAATACACCACTGACATTATTGTAATCTAGTGGCATGTCCTTGGCCAACTACTTCACCTTTGTAACCCATCTCAACATCCCTGTGACTTACGTTCTTTTGCATTGCGACATTAAATTACGGAGTTGGGGTCTCCTATTTGAAGAGCAACCCACAATACTATAATAGCAATAACTATGGCCATTACATATTAACTAGAAAGTAATTGAAACTTGAGATTAATAGATCAAACATTTAACATTTATAAAACATTTATTACATGTTTATTACAATTACAGAATTAACAACTTAAGAGATATTCTATATACTTGCACTCTCCTAGTTAATACACAGTGTGAGGGGGACATTTGCAATTATATGCATGACATAAATTGAGTATAACTCACCCCCTTCCAGAATATTATCGTATTTCTCCTCTTTCTGCCTTCTCTATCTCTCAGTTTCTCCCTTGGAGTCAACACCACTCAGAATTTCTCTTTCTATCCCGCTTTTCTCTTTAAAATCATTTTATATTTTAATCATAATTTTAACTTCGCCTTTTTGCGCTATTTCAAAACTTTCAATTTGCCTATTATTATTATTTTCTTTATTTTCTTTACCATCTGTCTTACTTTTTACCATGAAACTTTTATTCCATTGGCTCTCTAGTAAATCTAACAAATCCATAACCTTTGACCCAACCAATTTAATTCAGGTCCTTTTCACGTCCTTAGAAATAGTCTAGACGTACATCATTCCTTAAATGCATTTGACCAGCGACAAAGATTAGCTTTATCTTATTTTGCATAAGATTTCCAGTGCCGCAGTCTTCAGCTTGGCATGAATAATATTCTACCTATCATCCTCTGCTAGGATCTCATTTTATTACATTTTCCTCTGACTGCACATGACAGCATTCAAAAATATACCTTTTCCCATAAATTCAACAACATGTATAATTTGAATAGACTTTCCCATCGAAAATTTACCTATACCTAGCAGTGCCACCTGACCTACAATCTTGTACTAACATAGGTTTCTTTTACCTTCTCTATAGCCTTTTATTTTCTTTCTTCTCAACTACATTTCCCCATACTATTATTACTACTATAATATCTATATAATATTTTAATTTTCCTACCTACCTTCAGTTGACTCATCTAGTCAATATTAACTATTTTTAATTAAAGCATCAAGTTAAAATTATTAGACTTTTTCCAAAGCATCTTAACTTATGCAGCATCAATAGCCTCTTACAACATAAATGCATTAGGGCCACACACACACAACACATTCCATTATGTGCCAATTCGTTAGAAATTCAGCAGAGAGATGTGTATGAGGTGCATGAACTAGTAGTAGTAGGCTATATCAATAGCATAAAGGTTGCCATTTTTGAAGGCAATGAAGTGCCTTTGTTTATAAGCTAATTTTATTTTTTATGCCAGTCTTGGAACTTTTATGCCAAAGGGTGGTTGTTTATCCGCATTGGCAATCTTCAAGCAACCAAAAAAAAAAAACAACAAATTATTGAAGCAAATTTTTCTCTCTATACATTTAGTGGGAAATGGACGGAGGAAGAAATTCAGATGCTAAAGTTAGCTGTCAAAAACTTCGGCGAAGAATTGGAAAAAATCAGTGAGCATATAAAAAACCGAACTATGTAAGTCAAGAGTACAAATTCATGCTCATTTCATTTCCTTGTCATGATTACTTACTTCATCGCTCAATACTTTTCTTTTTCGGAATCCAACAGTGTTTCTCTCTATTCTTTTAATTTTGTCTTTTTTTTTAATAAAGGAAATAAAGCATCAGGTCTATCGGAAAATTTCGCACGAAGTCAGAAAATCATGTCTTGGTCAGTTTGGATGGAAAGATTTTTTGGTTGCTTGATGCATTGCCTTGGATTATCGCTTTTCACCCAAGAAGGATATGATTTGACTTGTGCTACGTTATTATTATAGTTTAACTAGTCATCTGGTTAAATTACCCATGACGATAGACCAGAGTTGTGCTTGGTTTGTAAGAAAGAAAGTCACCTGACCAATTCATTTCTCCGCGTATTACCCGTGGTGCTTCTTTTTATACCTTTTTTTAGGAAGTTTTGAAGCTATTAAACAGCATTTTTTGATTGATTTTTTTAATGAAAACACTAAAACTGGTGTTTTTTGCTGTATATTTAAAACCATAACAATAATTATAATAAAAAATAATTAGTAAACCTAATTAATTGTGTAAATAGAAATGTTGAATTCTTAATTAATTAAATGAGATTACAGCATGGGTTCTTCAAGTCCAAATTGAATGCAGGAAAATGAAGTCAGGAATTCAGTAATTCATGTTAAAAATGATGTATTGAAATTTTATAAAATGACAAGTAATTACATTTTTTCTTTGTATGTTACTAATTATAAAATAGAATAATGCTTGAGGATGCATCCTTGCAAAGCATGGCAAAGATAATAGTAATTATCCCAGACCTTGAAATATGATTGTTCAACTCCATCTAGTGGTGAGATAATAAATTATAAGGATGCCCGTGCGGGTGGCAGCAGCTGTATGGCAAATTATTCTGTCATATCCGTGTGGTAAATACAGAAAATCTGCATCACTGCATTGTGCGTCGTTTCCGAATGAGTTAATTAAATGAATTTTACAGTACTTAATGATAACATGTTTAGTTCATGTATCTAAGTCCATATAGATCCATAGACCAAAACCAGTGGTTCCAAAACCTTTCACTTTGGCGCCCCCCCCCCCTTTCCAGCAGATTTACATTGTAGTTGACGGAGAAGTGGTCTATATTTGGATTTTCTCTCGCCCGAGTAAAGTTCAATCTAAATTATGGCAACCCACCTCTACCCCTGAATAATATTTATAAGTGGGATTAGTAACTCACATGATACAAGTATATTTTCCAGGTCACACCCATGAATTATCAGACATGTAAAAAAATATTTCATGTTGCGGTAAATTCGAGTAAAATAAATAGGTGTGAAAAATAACAGGATACAGAAGAGAACTTAAGAGCAGTGCTTCCCTAACAGTAAGGCTTGATCGAATTGTGAAGCAATTTAGGTTACAAACAAATTTTTTATTTGCCAAGCATGGTATTTTCTCAAGAAAAACAGTCTGAAATAATGTGTTTTTAGACTTTCCAGGACTTGGTGATTTTTTCCTGTGTTGGAAGATGCACTGTCACAAAATAGAAAAATTTTGCATCCTCCTCGTACTCCAATTTACTGTTAGGAATATTTTAGGCACTACAAGTGATTTTCTCGTCGTTGTTGTGATCTGCTTGCTCCCAAGCCCTGCAAATGGTGTGCATAGATCAGGGTTGCTCAGAGATATTTTAGAAATAAATGAAAGTAGTAATTGGACTGTGATTCATAACTGGTGTGTCATGGTTTGTTAGGATGGCTACAGAAGTGAAATATTTTTTGCCACTTCATAAAATGTGTATTTCTTGTGTAAAAATTACCACATTGTTGAATGTGTTTATAGGAGAGAAATTATTAAAATGTTCCTTATATTATTACACCCTACACCAGGGTTTGACAAATAGAAAATTGCTGAAAAAGACAACTTGAACAGTATAAAATTTTTCTGCCTGAGCTGTTATCGGGATGAGCTAGATTTGAAGATCCTGTGTGAGCTCAGGAAGAGTTTGGAAAGAGATTAATGTAATGTGACTGTGTTTCCCATGCAACAATGTAAAGACAATGATGATTGTTGTATGAAATGTATGGTAATATTTATTAGTTGTGCTAAAGAAATATAACTGAATGGCACACTGTATGCGATTTGTAAAACTTATGGTCGTTATATTCAGTATGCAGATAAAAAACAGCATGAAGAGGAAAGCCTTTGAAGATGCTGGTCTACCTATCAAAAAGCAGATCGCCACGACCATCAAGGCACAAGTGTCCACTCCAGAAAAAGTGCGCACTGCTCCATCAGTTATATCACAGTCATCTGCAAAGTCTGCTGGTACGTAGATATTCTATACAGGTTTACTATATATTCCCCCCATTTTAATTAGACTAAAATGAAGAAAAGATTTTATGCAAAAAAAAAAAAAAACCTTATTACAGGGCTTTTACAACCTAGAAGGTCAGGAGAAAAAATTATCAGAAAAGTCAGAGATCGGATATGGGAGTCATTGAAAGTCAGGGAAATTTCTATACACTGGAATATTTCTTTAAGAGATTGTAAAAAACTAGTTGAAAAAAAAAAATGTATATATATTTTTCCTGAACACACTTAGTCTTTTTATTTATTTAGTTTAGTATCTTTTCCATGTTTACATTACCATACATGAGTGAGCTCCCTCACTTTCTTTTTCTCCCTCTATTCTTACTGCTCTATTTTTGTAGCTTTTTTATTTTTCATCCACTCTTGCTTACTTTCATAAGAATTTGTAAAAAAATCAGGACACCACACAGATTTCCAAATGTTGGAGCCTGTTGGGAAAACAGGGAAGTTTATCAAGGACCACTGAATTCATTCCTTTCATTAATGTCAAGTAATGTAAAATAAGCACGTTTTTAAACAAAGTAGTTTTTTTTTTGATAAAAATAAAACATTCTCACTTTATTTTACAAATTTGGAAATTGTGATGATATGAGGTACATACAATAATTGATTTCACTGTATTTGCTTTTTTTTCACCAATTAGGCCAGATTTTTCATTGCAGTTAATGTCAGCAACTTTTGTCTTTTTTTAACTTGCAAGGTCAGCAAAATTCATTCCCTTTTATCCCTTGAGATATCATTAGCTATGAAGCAGATAGATGTTTTTTGGATTTTGTGAAATCTACCTTATTTGCAAGCTATTCTCTCCATAAATATTTGATTTTGCATTTTTTTTCCACAGAGTTTATTGAATATTACATTGGTTCTCAGTTTGATTTATAACTTTTCTTTCTTTGTCCAAAAACTGAAATTTTTTTTCATTGCGTGTTGAAAAATCACACCACTCACCCCAGGGCAACAATTGAGGGAAGGGGGGGGGGGAGTACAACTAAAGGCTAGAAGGGGCATCAAATCCATACTTGAACTGCTCCTACAGTACACTGGTGTGCGAAAACACATGCTTGCCTCGCCTGACAAAGTATCTCATTACTGCCCTGCTTAATCTAGTCTTGCACACTTTTTAGTTCTATGCATATCTCAATTTTTAACTCATCAAACTGCATTAGAGTTTCCAATTCAGAAGCTATAGTATAGCCATGAGAATGATTATGAAATCAAGATTATGGCAGGGAAAAAAACCTTGAAGCTCAACCTATCTGAATGAAGTTAATAAAACAGATAAGACCTTAAGATACAGAGAAACAAGGTTCAAGTTGGCCACTTCAATCAATTATTAGAGTCCAGATATTTAACGATTGCTTTGAATCTGTAACACTTATTTTCTGGCATGCTGGCTAATGCAGTAATTAAAAAATTTTCATCTCAAAATTAAATAGTTGAATGTTCAAAAGTACTATCATTCACACACACACACACACACACACACATTGTTTTGAATACAAGAGAATATTTTCTTTCCTAATCAAATGGAAATCTTAATATGATTTTCCCCCCTCCCCCTTTTTTAAATAAGTGTAATTATTGTATAACGTGCTACTTTTGGGAGGGATAATACTGTATTAATTTCATGTTTAAGAAAATATTCGGTTATTTGATGGTAAGGGAAACAGTCATTCAATGGTCAGGGAAATATTTGTCTGACAGTCAGGGAAATCTTTCAGCCAAGAAATGTAGGAATCCAGTATTAAGAGAAATCTTTCGGCTCATTTCAGTTTCATTGGAAAATTTGATCAGGGGAAAATTATGTCCAAACCATATGCTTTATGTCTTGATGCATACTTTCTCATAAGTACCATATTTCCCTGTGTATAATCAGGGGATCATGTGTTAACCCTCTACGGTTCACCCCCCCCCCCCCTCCATAAAAGCATTGATTTTTTTTGACAAATACAGATGTAAATAGGTGCTGCTTGTTTAGTTTTAATTTAAATACGTGATACATCAGCTCAGCAATTTAATGTGAGTGAATTTTCATTATCTGAAATAGTTAATTAAGGGTAATTAAGGGTGCTTGCCTTTATTTTACTGTTATATGAGGCCTATGAGGGGATTAAAGTCAGAATGGTAAAGTCACATTTTCAACAATTCTGATTTATGTCTAGAAATGTGATCTAGAAGTGCCAAATGGTTGCCAACTGTTGAAAGAAAAAATAAACTGTCTCAGTTTCGATAGTTCGTCTCTAGATTTTGAAATCATAAAATTTTCAATGTGGGGACCTCTGATAACAATTCTAGTAACACCTTCTGTTTCTCAAAATGAGGATTCATCGACTTACACCACTCTGACTTTAACAGCCTCCTCATATATAAACTGATAAAATCTTGCTTTGCTAAGTTGAATAGTTTTCCCTTGAATTATATTTCCCTTGATTGTTGCGCCAATTAAGTGAAATAAAGTTCAATTTCTCTCAACACGTGGCATGCTTTTTTACATCTCTGAACAGGTAAAATTTCAGCAGTTCTCAAAAATTACACAGAAAATAAGCAACTGTCTAGATAAACTATTTTTACTCAAAATACACTAAAAGCTCACTGAAGTATGCAGGAGTGTGTGGTGTCAATGTTCAGTATTATGTTCATGAGATATTTATTGATACATTACTAATGAAATCTTGAGGAAAAAATAAGAGGCTATTTGTGATGTTTTCATTGGGAAAAAAATGTTTTTTTTAAATTTTATTTTCATAGAGCAATTTTTCTTTCCTAGAATGGGGGATTTGTTATTCTGAAAATGAGGATAAAACATAAAGGGACGCTAAAAATGAAAGAAGAAAAGAACGATTGGTAACTAGTTCTGTCTCAATGCATTGGCCTGGATGGCCCTTGGGTGTTGAGGAGGAGGAGGGGGGCTAATGATTTTTGAAATTAAGCATGCAAATTAGTAAGCTGGCATTTCTAGTCAGTTAGGGATATGGTTGCCTCAGAAAAATTATTTTTCCGGGGGAGGGGGGGGATGCTCTTGAGATGGACCTGCTGGTAACCCCATTCATTTATTTATCCTGTGTTTTAGTTTCTCAAATTTACAATGACAATACATAAACCATCATGAAGGCTACCGTCAGATCAGTGGATTCGATCCCTGGGCAGAACACAGTTAACAAGTTCTTTCCCTACCAAACCTGAGGCATGTAATATTAACCACTGATAAATGACGGCTTCACTTTCAACCCAACCAGCATTAGAATTGTAAAATTACCACTTGTCCATAGAGTCCACTTGTCCTGTGGACTGGTGAATTGAAGAATTTACTGGTCCGCAGACATCATGAGAGGTCCACAAAACAAAAAATCTCTTTTGAATAATAATTCATTTTCCTAAATATATTTCTATTTAGAAGAGTGATATACCACCAAAAGGAATGCAAAAAGCCATAAAAAAAAATTAATAGTCAAACTTTATGAAGCCACTACTCTTGCTTCTGTGGCTTTATCAACAAACAAGTGTGGAGGTTTGAAGAAACATTCCTTTTTAAATTACATTTTCGGAAAAGGTTTTGCAAAAGGTATTTGCTACTAAGAGAGTGTAATATACTGAATAGATTTTCTTTTGCTAGGATTCAAACAGCAAAATTGATTACGAAATAATTAAAACATGATATCTTCACATAAAGTTTTTTTTTTAGCATTTAGCAAAAATAAGACATTTTCAGGTGTCAAAATGACTGGCGACGTTTTGTGCTACTAGTACCGCGGACCACCACAATTTTTTCCACGTAGTCCGATTGCATAATCACTGGTCTTGGACCAGCGGACCACCAATGATTTTGAACGCTGCCAACTCTATTGGCAGTAACTTGTTGTATGGCAATATGACCAGAGTTGGTGTGCGCTGTAAATTAGTAGTATATAAACCCATGTTAAAAGGGACAAAACTCTCCCATCCTTCAATAAAATTCATGTCTGACATTAGGGTCATATCCAAAACAAGTTCGAGACTTTTTCTGGATATCAAACTGTTTCGAATTTTTTTTATAAAATTCCAGAGCATTCTGGTAATATGATTTTTTTTAAGTTCTTCATTTAATTTGCGGTCATATGGTATTTCTTAATTTGTTTCAAATGGTACCTAATTTTTTAAAAAATAATTGTGTGAAGCGAAATCTTAAGATCTTGCTGTTCCAGTTTGAAAAAAGTAAACAAGGAACCTTTAGGCTAAAATTTTCAGCCTTAAAGAGCCTTAAAAAACCATTTTTTTCCATCTTGAAATTTTCGTTCTGTTACGATCATTTTGAAAATATATTTTTATGCCATATTAGATAACATTTTTGAGCTCATTGAAAGGTTTACTTTTAATGATTCATCAACTTTTTTGGATTTGACGAAATGGGAAATAGTCGAAAAGGGGCTAAATACTGGGAATTTTCTGTGTACTGAACAGGACATGTCAACCAGTAATTCGCAGCATCAAACTTGTAATGATTTTTTTTTAAATGTTAGACGTAAACAGAATGACAGACCAATATTCCCCAAATTTTGATCAGCTCTGAGCTTATGAATTTCTTGGGAAAACGTCATCAAGACAAACAAAAGGGGGAGCAAATTTGTCATCATATTTGAGGTGGTTCCTCTTCATGAGCATTGTAAGCAAGGTTCATTAACATTATTCTTGATGGAACTGTTAATTGACATTATAGTTGAGATGTCATTACAAATGAGTTTGACTGCATTTAGGCATTGAAAGAGAAAAACCTTGTTTTCTACAGATCAGCCCAGATATTTTGTGAAGTTGATTTTTCAATGTAAAATTTTTTTTCTTATACTCCTTTCTTTGCAGCTGCTGAAAATCAGAAGAAAACCTGTTTTTTTATTATTGATGTGCCATTTCACCAAGAATTTCTTGTTATTACTACTATGGCATTTCTAGTGCAGAACTATGATGCAAATTGTCAGGGAAAGGGTCAGAGCTACTTCAAAGTGCTTTTAATTAATAAATACATTGAATTTTTAGAAACATTGTGAAGATATTACTAAGCTTTCTGTGTCTAAGCATTCAAATGCTTAAAGAGAATTATTTGCTGTTCTTATTTGTTTCTTTTTGTCATTAGATATCACACTGAATATGCTGAATGCTACAGAGCCAGAGGTTGACGTCGAAGGTTTATCTGGTGGAAACAAACTTGATTATGACAGTCCAGATGCATCTTAATGACTCTGCTAAAGTGAGAAATTGATTGTATGCGTATCATTTCATCCTTCTCTTGTACATGACTTCATACCGAAAAGATTTTCATGACATTGCAATTAAAGTATTTGAAACTAATGAGAGTTTTTTGTTAATCAATACTTTATTTTATTTCGATTATTTGAATAATTTAATCAACTTCCAGGTTGATTTTCCATGAAATGTTCATGTTATTTGGCATGAAATATTAATTTTAAAATGAGTTAATTATATAACAACTTAATCGAAATGTAAATGCTGAATTTATTGAAGGAAATATTAAAAATAATGAGCAAAAACAGTCAGACCTAAATGACTTATAATGAATACTGATACAGTCGACATCACTTATTAGAATCATGGGTAATGTTATCATTTGGGTATTGTTATCACTTTTGCAAGAAACAATGCCCCCCCCCCCCCTCCACCATGCCATAACGTGGAAGAAATTTATTTATAGTTTTATCGGGACAATCAAATTTCTTCCTGTCGAAGGCTTTTTATGCATTCTGTAGCTAATGTTTAACCTAACTTACTTTTTTTTCCCGGTAAGTTACCGTTATGAAGATGCAAGACTATGAAGGTGGCTAGAATGTGTTCTCTTCGCACTTTTCTTGTTGACAAGCATTTCCATCTTAATGTCGTAATCAATTCATAGTATTTGCTGTGATCCATGTACATGTGGAGATGATTTTGCGATAGGCTTCTTATAGTGATGGCAAATATATGACCAAAAAAACCTTTTCCTTCAGTTCTTGATCAGTTTCTTTCAGTTGAACAGATTCAAATTTCTTTTCTGAAGAGAATTTCTTAAGGGATCTGTGAAAGGTATTGGGTACATATAGAAAATGTCATAATTTTTGTGGTTTACAATGTTATTGTAACGCCTGGTCATGGCTGATTAACAGAAATGCAAAATTTTAGCTTAAAAGGAAAAAAAAGGGCCCATTTTAAAATAAAATTAAAAATAAGTTCAATTTTTTTTACAACCAATTATATATATATATATATATATATATTATATATATATGTGTGTGTGAAAGGAAAACAATTGTCCCGTTTTAACAATACACATTTGCCATCCTGTTTGGTTTAATTGTACGTATGGTCACTGTACTTGCAAACAAAATTTTTTTGGGGTATAGTTATTTGATTATTGTTATCAGAAATCTGAGTCCCGATGTGATCGCATTAAGTGGCGTAGACTGTATATATAATCAAGTTCACATACATTACATTTCTTGAATAGATATCTTACAGCAGTATTAAATAATTTTACCCTCAATAATTGGAGGGTTGAGAAATGAAGTGGTGCAAGTCAAGATTTGCTTGATGTGTACTTAGCCACATGAAATACATAAAATAACTATTAATATTGGTACTCACTTAGAAATGACATGGTGCAAGTTGAAGCTGATGAAATAGCCTACAGATGGCAACAATATAATTTTCCTGAGACTATATATATAATTGCTAGTAATTTCAAATGCAAATTTTTCTTTGTCTTGAACAAAATTTTCACATATCATTCCCCATAATTATATTTTTACCCGAAACATTATAAAAATTGTTCCTCCACTCAAAATCATAGATAGTATCAACAACCCTTGTTTAGGGGAAAAAAAAATTTGCAGCGTGAAATGGTTCGAACTTCTCCAAAAAATTTAAATGTAATTGCTAGGAAACCAGAGTAACATCAATTTCCATATTAGAAATTAACACTGATGGGCTTAGAATAAATGCAGCAAAGTGTACATTTGTTAATGATTATTCATGTTCTTATAGGCTAATGAAAAGACATTTTTATTGTTTGATGTTGATGCTTCTTTTATCTTCAATTCCAGTTTTTCCCATGCTAATACACTTTCAGCTAGAGAGCAGTTGCTCTTTTTTACAAAATCAATAATTTTAGCTATTCGTTTCAGAATCACAATCATGTCCTCTGTTTTTTTAAACCAATATTTTAGATTTACTTGAGATGTCATTATGTATCTGAGATCTGTGTGTGTGTGGTCTTCACGAACTTTGGTAAATTGGCCAATTTTTAACATAAGATTCAAGAGAATCACAATAAGTATTTCATCATGCCTGTATAGGAAGTGCCAATACACTTCCACCTTCTGCATGATGATTGCAAAAATATTTAAATATATTTGTAATGTGCTTTGTTACATCAGTTTTAACAAAATCTTTGGTGAGCAGGTTTAAAATGTGAGCACTGCACCCATATGCAAGTCCCAAAAAGCCAAGTTCTTCATCCAAAGTCTCTCTGGAAGAAATCATATTTGCAGTATTGTCTGTAACAAACTTGATATTTATATTTGAAGTTTCCTTCTGTTGACTTCACTGAACTAAAAACAAAATTTGAAAAATAATTTCCAGTCTGTGATGAGCCAGAGTGGCGCAGTGGTAAGATGCTTGTCCTCCACTATGAAAATTATACCGTCAAGGTCCACGGGTTTGAATTTGGGCAAGAACATTGGAAACAAGTTCTTTAACTACTGAGTCTGGAGCTACCACGAATAGATGGAGCCTTCATTCCCCCCCCCCCAACTCCACTGGTTGGAAATTGTTGTATGATGATATATGACTCTGGAGTTGGTGTGCAGTAAAGTAGTGTATGTGATCAGTTGGATGTGTTAATAGTATCGACACGGGTGACTTTACCACACTTCGATCACACTTACACACTCAATTAGATCATTATGGATATTTGTTCATCCATCTATCTGATTTTCAAAGTCAGCTGTACATTTCAACTTCACCATTGTAAATCTTGGGCAACCATTTACCTGCTAGATCGTCACGACTATGGTATCTCTGATATTTGATACATATTATAATACTATAAATAATATATATAATAATATGTATATTATAATACTTTAAAAATATAATATTTAAAATAATTTAATAACAAATTAAATCACTTTTTTAAAGCTGCATAAATACTTTTATTCGATTGGAACTGATAATTTTTCATATCTGAAATAAATTGAATTTAATGAGTTTTTTCTTTTAAAAAACTCAGCTGATTTTTAAATCACTACAATCCTGATCAGAACGCTATAAAGGATGACCAGGATTTCAAAAATGTCCCATTAAGCCGAGTGACTTGTTATTCAGATGACCAGCAAACAAGGTTTGAGTGTATAATAGTATTTCCTAAATACGTGTATGTAGCTTCCCTTAGCCTATCGACTGTGTAAGGAATGCAGTAGAAAAATAAATATAAATAAATAGGAAATTCAAAACTTTGGAACAAATGGCAGCATCTTTCGAGGAGGAAATTTAACTTCCTTGAAATCACTGTCATTTTATATTTCCTAAAAAAAATGGTTATTGAATTTCAAAAGAATTCCTAGTAAGGTGTCTGATGGTAATGACAAATTTCCTGTATTTTTTTAATATTTCAAATGGAATTTGATGTGCTTGTGCTGTGTAGCTATTGGCTTGGACACCTGACCTAATATTTTTTGTTTGGGTGATGCATAGTTTCTCGCCAGTTCACGATATTGTGCCGGAAGTCATTTGGAAAATCATGTTATTTTCCTACAATATATTTGTATTTCTTCTCAGGTTCCTCTTATTCCAAAACTTTGGTTTGTTAATCATCGCATGCGCAGTTTTTAATGCTTTTTCAACTGCATTCATTGTAATTTCAGTCCGCTTAAAATTTGATTAAAACTTCTGTTTCGTTTAAAAACTTACAAAATTTATTTTCTGGACGAAGTATATTTTTTTATGTATTTAATTTTTTTTATCAAAAGCTTGCATAATTGAATGACTTTTTTTTCCAAATTACTTTTACATGTTGGGAATATGGTCAAGAGCAGTGGTTCTCAACCGATATTCCGTTTACCCTCCCTCCCTAGGGACTCTGCTGCCACTTGATGAAAATAAAACAAATCAGTAAATTTTATGAGTTAGAAAAAAAAGCCTACAGTGCTCTACCTTAGAAATTATATACTAAAAAGGCTCTATGAGTCAGAAAAGGTTGAGAACTGCTGGCCAGAGGTAGAACTTTTTGAAATTTTTTTTTTCATATTTCCGTCGAGACCATGGATCATTACTATTTTTTTCTTTTAACAACTCTTGAAAGTATTTTTCATGGTTATCTGTTTTTCTGAATTTATTATACAGCCTCAGCAAAAATCACTGAAGCTTAGCATGGCCATATTACCCTGACTTACCTCAGCTGAAAAAAATTTGAGTTGAAGAAATTCAATTTTTTTAGTTAAAACTGAAATTACTTCGAGATATCAAAAATTCGAGTTATGGGAGTTTTATATGATGCAAAAAGTTAATATAAAGCCATTCATGAATTCTTCAGACACATATTAATCAATCAGATCCAGGCAGCTTGGTGCTTTTTCATTATTTTTTTAATTTCATCAGAAATTATGCAAATATATTACAGCACTTAGCAAAAATGGCGAAAAACAGGCCTCTCACTCAGGTTAGTGTATAATGGTAATAATAATAGTTATGAGTGGTAAAGACAAAAAGATGAAAATATAATTGAGCATGCATTGGTCAGCAATATAAGGAGCGAGTATTGAACAGACAATATAGTAACACTTCCATTACTTTTTTCTCTTTTTGCAAATTTAAAATATATAAATGTACTATTTCACGTACATTTTTTTTTCTTTTTAATTTCTAATGCCTTATTAAGGTGATTTTTTTAAAATTCTTTTTCCAGTAGTTTTTTTAGACCGAGGCCAGCTAAAGACGGGAAAAAAATGGCACCTAAATGATGAAGAGTCTCTTTTTATTGAGCACATCAAAACAGTCGGTCTAGCATCAGATTGCATTACACCTTTGCATTCAAATACATTTATGGTGTTCTATAATCAAGCAGTTGGTGATTATTAATATTATTACAGTTTGTGAATGAATATCCCGAAGGAAAAACTTCAAACTTGTTTAGAAGTTTTTGATTAGACATACAATGAAAGCATGAGCATTGTCGCAAGACTCGTTCATCTATATATATTTCGAGCGTCTTAGCATAAGCTGACTTGCATTTACATGAACGTGTTTATGCTTTCACTTAGATAATTTTTATTTTGCTTTTTTTTGGCTAAATCAACATTAAACACTCTTATACATATATATATGCTGTATATATCGACCTGTTTTAAGCTGGAATATGTATAAAAAAAATTTAGTGGTTTTTATATATGCATAAAAAATGCATGGGTACTTAAAATATAATATTTTCTGTGTATAAATTCAAGGGAAGGGTTCGGATTAATCATATCTTGATTTAAAATTACTTTAAATAAATATGAAAAAATATATTAAGGAAAAATTCAAATAATTTTGAACCATTTTAATAGAAATATTTTTCTTCTGTTGTTATTCATGAGTAATATTTGGAGCCAGTATTTATATGCTGTAACAAGATATATTGCGACACAGAACCTCCAATTCGAAAAAGAATTAACCAACACTGCTACAAAGAATTAGTGGTTATGTGAAAGGTTAGAAAATGGTTTTTTTTGAGTTTTTTTTTTGTGTTTTTATTTAGTATAAATTTATTTTTCCAATTTTTCGATGAAAATTGCATCATGAGGTCTGAACATGCTGATGCTAGACTAATATCTTTATTTTTTTTTTAATAAATAAATATATATACTCCTTTCTATATAATATATACAATAAAGATGTGCTCGTTACGAGTAGAGAATCTTAAATTGTTTGAAATCGGTAACTAAAAGATGGGAGGGGGAAAAGGCTGTAGCCACGCAGAGGCTGGTGCCTAATAAATGCAATATTTCTGTGATAAATGTTATTCAACTCGCTTTCATCTCAGTAATTATGGAGGACAAGGAGAAATTTATTTCATACAGAAATTTCATGATTCATATTACAACACAATATCTCTCTCTCTCCTGTCACGATTTTGTCATAACATATTAGCATTTGTCTGTTGCAACTAAATATACGATTCTTCCTCATCCTTATCCTCCCACCATTCATTTATTAAAACAACAAATATAAACTTTCAAATTCAACTTGTGTAATCAACAACAGGATTTTTTTTATACATAATGTTTTCTTTACCTTTGTCACACAACTAAACAGCCTACACATATTTTATACATTCCATACTTCATTTTTTTTCATTCAAGATTTTGACCATCTTGACCAACATTTTACAGATATTTATAAAACATCAACTGAACAAGTGGTTTACTTCATTCATAAACTTAATAAATATGTGAAATGCAACAAAAAAAACAGTAATAAGATATGCTTGCGCAAGGCAGCTGGCAGATCATCTTTCCCAATGTATTAACACATGCATGGACTTTTATAACGTGATCAACAATCTCTTTTGCAGATGCTACTTCCTTTGGAAGAGATGATATCCTCCACTAATTAAGTCTGTACACATATCAGCATCATTGGATGAGATTGGCGAATTATTATTTTTTCTTTTCATATAATGATGGTGAGATTGTGGTTTCTGTGTGGTTTAAGACAAGCATTGATATATTAAGCTGTCTTTTATTCCTAGGCATGCAAGTATGATGATTTATATTTATGAAAATTTCTGGTTTCTGTTCAAAAACTACTCTTTTTTTCTTCTCAAACAGGATGAAAAAATTCATTATAATCTCTATTCCAATATATATATATCAGATGATGTGGTTTCTACAATATTGCCTTCAATTTTCTTTTCTTTGAGTGACTAAAAAAATTTGAAAAAATGTTGGCTGTCATCTTCCCCCGCACATTTGCGAATCATATTTATATAAGTATGGATTTTTTTTTCTAGTCAACTAACGTACGCAATTCTTTTAACTACGACCAAAAAACTTTACTGATTTCAGTAAAAATTGCAAAGAGATATATTGAAGAAAATCGTAATGTGTGTTATATTATAGTAGTAATAGTAATGCGTTTAGTATTTTCTCTTCCTTTTTTTTAAATCTTCAGCAACCACCTTTTCCTCTCAAAAGTTCAGAATTCCATGACCGATTATTTGAAAACAAAACTTCTTTCGTCCAAATATTTGCTCATTTTATTTCACGTGTGCTTTTTAGCATTTTATTAAATCTACAAAACCATTGCTTTTTTTTTCTGATTTCTGAAATTATTATCATGTGTACATATATTTCTTCTTGGTCGTATTAATATATACTCATTGTGAAAAATAAATATTTTCATAACTTGGATTATGATCACAGGACTTGAAATGATTATGGAGAAAAACAAAAACTGTTACGATGTGATTTTCTTATCGACCAATAGTAATAACCCATACAGCCTAATTTCTTTTACGTAATCCATTTGATCTTGATAAGGATGCAAATTTTCAGCTGTTACGGGTCATTTCCAATTTCCACTTAACAAATACCACATTCTTTTCTTTCTTTAAAAAAAATCGAGAACCTAATCTATTTGATATAATAGTTTTATATTCTCGATGACCATTGCATAGCAAACAAAGAAATTGTTCCTCAGGATTCTCTCTTTCATCTTTCGGATAGTCATTGCTTGTTGGCTGGTTGCCTTTCTGGAAAATTCCACACAACCTCCTTTCAGTATTATTAATAACTGTACAATTTTTACTGTATACACATCGTTCTCTTGCACTGTGATTTTAAGTCACACAGGTACAATCCAGACTATAACTAAGTAGGCAAAATTGCAGGCAATGTTATTTTCTGCTCATAATCATGAACCATTCACTTCGAAGGAAACAAAAAACGAAAACTTGACATCACTCACATGAAGATGAAGGCAGCAGGGTAGAATATGGCATAGGCGGCATCACTTCAGTTTTTTTTTTTCAATTTTTTTTGAGGCATTAAAATGGAAAAAAGCGAATATCTTTGTATACATATATTTATATTTGTATATATATATAATTATTTGCATTTATGTATAATGTATGTATATATACATACTCCCTTTCGATGTTGAGGCAAAGCATTGCGGAATCAACTGGTGCAAGTTTGGTTAATTCCATAGGAAGAACAGCCCATTAGTTGTGGTATGAATATAGCCACACAGTTGAAAGTGTTAGTCGAAAAGTGTCGGAAAAGGAATTAAAATTCTATTGTTGATTCTTCTCTAAAATTGGAGTGAAAAATATGGAGAGATATCAGCAAAAAGAGAGAAATTCAGTTGTGATACTGATAGTGTAATGATTGGTGGAAATATTGAGGAAAACTATACCGTCCCAAACTTTTAAACAATGAAAAATCGGTCAAATTTTCGACTACAGAAGAATATTCACCCCTTAGCTCCTTCTACCCTGGCGATTTCAATTGGAATAGCTAACGGTTTGATTTCGGAGTCCGTTCTTTGTATTGAATAATGTCAAATTGCATTGTATATTGCTCACAATTGCATTCTTTGCGGAAAAAAGCTGTTAAATCGCTTTAAGTAAAGGCTTTTCGTAGCAAATTAGGATGATGTGCAATTGAAATAGCCGAAATAACGATCCAAACTGGTATTATTGTTTACATATAGGATATGAAGAAAAAGAACAGATTTCCATTCTTTCTCCCTATTCTAGCTACCCCTTCTCTATGTGTATGTTATTCTATTTTTTTTAAATCATCAAACTGTAGTGAGGGAGAGGGAAAAAAGGCAATTGTCTTTTACTAAGTTACCAATGAAGAGTCCCGAAGGAAGGGGGAGAGAGCTTGAATGTATTTCTTCAGGGCCAAGTAATATTGCATTTACACACTGCCGAGATATCTCGTTCCTAATCATTAAAGGTTAATGATCCATCGCGATCGGTTGCATGTGAACTTCGTTCTATTTCAGATTCTCCTTGTTCAAACGGCACACGTCATTCCGATTGCTGACTGCCTGTGAGACTTTCGAAAATAATAACAGTTACTTATTCTGCACAGTGGAACTTCTGTTAAAGAGCGATTCGGTTAACGAGCAGTTCGCATAACGAGCAAAAGTTGTGACCAAATATTGACTCGGTTAACGAGTAATGATTCGCATTACGAGAAAAAATTTTACGCTTTGTGTATTTATTTTCACGTTATCACAACTGAGCTGATGGTTTTTCGCTTTCGTCCATTTACATACTGTGTAATTGTGGGTAATATTCTCCCCTACAGTCTCCCGTCAGCACGCTTCACTTGAAAAATGAACAAAAGTGCGAGCATGACTGTTTACGATACGAAATCAGATGTAGCATTGTAGCCACGTGTGTGGTGTGCTCTTGAAGTTTTTTTTAAATTCTGCTTGGAGAAAATTGTGGGTTGATTGCCTTATTGACTTTGAGCGACTCGCTCATGAACAGGAGCCAACATTTGTCGAAGAGATTGTGTCCTTGGGGAAGACATTCAAGAACTAGTGGTATAAAATGGCCAGGAGTTGATATTATATTGTGTTGTATTGTTTATCATATCATTATTGTGTTGTATTGTTTATCATATCATTATTGTGTTGTATTATTGATTGAAGCCGTCGTTTTTATTACTCATTTTTATGTGAATGACTGATTGTGGAACAAATTATCCGAGTTTCCATTATTTCCTATAGGAAAGTTTGATTCGATATAACTAGTGATTCGGATTACGAGCACGTTGGCGGAACGAATAATGCTCGTTAACCGAAGTTCCACTGTACTTGAATTATATCAATGTATTCAATGTATTGATTTTTATCTTATGATCAGAGAATGATATACATAAGTTATATTTTTGAATTTATGTAAAACGTTTCCTAAATTGAATATTTGCCTTCAAAATGTTCAATGATGCCGATGAAATCGTTTCAGAATTTCAACACTGTATTTTTCGGGAAAATGTTTGATATTCATGTTTTATTGGACCCAAAAATGAAATAACTTCGTACAATTTTTTTTTCAACTTTGCAAAAATATAAAAATCGGGTCGAAAGGGTTAAAAATTATAAATTGGAACTCACTGTGTGAGAAGAGATATAGGGGGAAAAGTGTTCCATTGAGGGAAAAATCAACTATAAAAAATATCTGGGCTTGTCAATGCCAAAAATAAGAGGCTTTTAAGCAGGCGAGATATCTTGTCAATGCCGCTTAAAAAAATTTAAAATAACTGTCTCAAAAACTTAGAAATTTGATGTCTCTGATTTTTTTACCCAAATGTTACGAGGTCAATTCCTTTCAGTACTAGAACCGTTTTCTAGCCCCGTCCACATGGAAAATAGAAAAAGCGGGTTTAAAACCCGCTTCAAGAATTTTCACCAATGACTGCTCTCCATTCCTTTCCTTGCGAACGAAAAAAGTCGTCAAGCGGGTGCTAGAACTCCCAATGCTACTGCAATATTTATACATGTGAACGGGTAAAGAGATTCGGAAATTTTACTGATTTATTTTTCTTATTATTAGGGCTAAATGCCTTTTTTTTAAATTACTAGAAGAACTTTAATATTTTAATTTCCCCTCAGTTATTTTTTTTTTTATAGGAATGATACTATCACAACTGAATTTCTGTTTCTTCGTTGATATTTTTTTATATTTCATTGAAACTTAGAATCAAACTCAGAATTTTCATTCTTTCGGACATTCATGGTGAAACACCCGGTGAATAAAATCAAATCATATATTGGAATTTAATATACCGTTTTATGCCAACTATAGGAGTCATAGATAGCACCTTCCGAAGAAGGGACATGGAAGGACTTTTTTTGTCTTTTCAATCTATGGGATGCAGTATTTCCAATATCTAAATTGATTTCTCGACTAGGAGGTTTTTACCTCTACCTGGTGCCAGCAACTGTTCGTAAACCGTATTTTTCAGCTATATATAAGCAAGACATCAAACCACAATTCAAAATCGAATACAATGTCTAAAGAGATTTAAAAAAAAAAGTGGAATTTCTCTCTCTCTCTGACCTTTACCAGCATATATACTGTTGGATATACACGAGTATAAACTACCTTAAATATTCTCGAGTCATGTTACATGTAACAGAGAACACTATAAAATTCCAGAAGCTTCCTGCAATTTCTGGAAAAGCCATAAAAGAGGGTTTCCCCCCTTAAAAATAGCTATTCTTCCTATGCGTTATAGTTAGTGCGCATATTTTTCGGTCCAAAACCGTCCTAGAAAGTTTTACCTCGTAAAATGGATTCTCTATCGTAAATTCCACCGAATGGCCCAAAATGCATTAAGCGCAACAAAACTGGTCATGACTAGATTTTGGAACCGGGAGAGATCAAGGATAAAAATCTTTTCTCTCGCCATTTCTAATAGATACTTGAACACGTGGTGAAATGTGAATGGTGCGTCTGCAGTAGTACTCCTTTGCGCGCACAATGATCGAGATGCAATGGGTAGTACGCATTATTTTTGCTTTCCTCGTGTGACTGATATGATCGGCGACATTGCGGGATTCAGGCAATTAAATTAATTTTCTGCAATGGTGATTTTTCTGCTAAATTTAGATGCAAAAATTTGCAATGGGTTTTTTTTTTTCCAACACGAGCGTTACAGTGGGAGTGCACAATCCACATTATTTTGAAAAACCGAAATTAAGTATCATGTTCATGTAGGTCATACATGATCATATATGTAAGGCTTCCTCTACTGAAATATTGCGAGACTCTCGCATTGTTCAGTAGGAGGCGGCGTATTCCCTCGCAGCATGAATAGGTTTCCTATTTTATTACTATGACTAGCAGTACTAGTCTCTACGCACTTGGAAACCCGTGTATGATCCCAACCTAAAGTCTGCACTGGTACATTAGGATAACACTAAATAAACCACATACTCTTCCCTATGATTACCTATATATACGGCAATAAATAAAGTTCTGGGACAATCACTAGACATAATCGTAGGTCTATGTGGTCTACAGGTTCTCGTTTTTGTTTTTTAAAGACACTTTATGCTAATCAAAGGCAAGGGATCCCTTTGCCATTAAAATGAATGCCATAGAACCAACCCCTTGACAGAAAACTATTCAGCATATAAAAATTCTACGAGTCAATTTTTTTCTCATCCAAGTTCACGGACCCTCCGAAACCTCTCCAGAGGGAGTCCTGGTTAAGAACCCCTGATGACTACAATGTTGTTGCGTCAACGTGTTGATGGAGGTTACTTCGGATTAGTTGAGTGTTGACGGAGCTATTGTCTATTATTATCTATAATTGCGTTGAATGACTAGCCGCATTAAGTATCTATTGAAGTAGGTAATTTCTAAGGAGTAATTAGAGGCTAGAAAACAACATAAATGACGTGTACAAGTTCCATGAAATCGCTCAAGATCTTCCTTGGCTGATCCAATCATCTCAAACTCTCACAGTGTAATTTTAGCTAGTTGTTTCCGCAATGCTGTACCTTGCTCGTGATTTCTCGTATATAGGGAGGAACGTCGAAGGAAAAGAAAGGTGGAAAAGAAGAAAAGAACGCAGGAAAAAACAAAGTTAAGAGGTAACAAAGGCCACTATAGGTAGTTTTAGTTAAACGTTTCCACACCCACGACATTTTGCTTCAAATTCATAATTATCATTTATTCCAACGTCTGTCTACCAATCGTGTTCCCGTCGATGATACTATTTTCAGTTTCCAAGCGCCGCGTGTACGAACCCGCTGAGTGTCCAGTTCTCGTCTTGGTTCGGCTTCACCAGCGCGAAGTGCAAGAAAAAGCCGACAGTGAACATCCCGAACAGAGCGGGAAACACGCCTTTGGAAATGTTGTCGATGGATTTGGCCAGCCTCTGACGATTCTGAACGTCGGGCGAGACGAAGAGTTGCGGCCTCCTCAGCCAGGCAAAAACGGACGCCGCAGCTCTTGCCTTGTCACTGTTGAGGCGATGGTTCAAGGAAGGATACTCTGGGGTGGTCGGGGGGACGGTGTTTGGAGTCGTGGTTCCACCACCAACGATGGTTCCTCCTCCAGCTGTTGGTGGCGGTACTGGCTGCTGCTGTGCAGCTGGGGGTGCTAATCCCGCGGTCTGCTGGACGTTGGTGTCGGAACACACTCGGCGATTGTTCGACTGCAAATAGAGGCGGAGAGAAAAAAAAAGAAATATAAATGAACAGATATAACTCCAAATCACTAAAGTTTGATTTCGGAAAATTCACCGCCACGCAATTTACCGACAGTAAAAGTTACAGCTAGGAAAATTCGCCGACAAACAATTCGTCGACAAAATTTTGTCACTAGAGGTGTGAGTGATTGAGCAAGTGAGTGACCGAATAAGCTAGTGGGTGACCAAGATAGTGACGAGTGGTGCAGTCATTTGCTCATTCACTCGATCATTTACTCACCTGCTCACAGGGCTATATAATAAAGACTGTCTCATTACACACCGGAGTCGATACCAGCTGACGTCATCGCCCTGACGGAACTGGTTAGTTACCATTGGCTACCCTGGTATTTCAAGGTCGCACTTTAGTTAAAAATCAATGCAGTGAATTCACGCACCTGATCCGAGACCACTCCCACCGAGCCAAGGCGGCAACTTCAAAGGAATGAGACAGCTTTTACTACATTACTGATTGCTCATTTAATCATTCATTAGCACATTGTCTTACCTGCTTACTCATTCACTTATTCACTTGCTCGCTCATTCGCTCACTCACTTGTTCATCTCTTCACTAACTTGCTCGCCCACCTACTCACTTCTTCGCTCACTTACTCGCTCGCCCACTTTCTAACTTCCAGACTCACTTGCTCATTCACTCACTGCCATTTTGTCGACGAATTGTTGGTCGGTGAATTTTTGGAGATGAATTTTCCGTGTACAAGCTAAATTTTTTCCCTGAAGTTTTTCATTGAAGCTCATTCAAAATGTCATTGGGTGGTCGTGAGGTTCATTCATACAGTGTGGCATTAAAAAAAAGTCATTCCCTCCATCTCACAACCTATTCAATGTTTGTTTAGTATTATAATAGTATTATAGAGAAAAGAAAAGAACAGAATTCTTTGGTAATACAGTACCATCATTCTTTTTTAGTGCAGGTTGGTGTCGAATTTGAACGTAGAAACTTTATGTAGTTCCTTTTTTTTAAGTTCGTTTCAAACCTAATTTTTAAGCCAATCAAATTATCTTATCCATCCGGGTAGGAGACATATGGTCAATTTGCAAAGATTTTCTCGAAAATTTGGCTAATTAGACAAAAAACATAACATTGTAGCTAAATTGACACACTGTTTAGGTATAATACGGAATGGTCTTTTTTGTGGTGAATTAGACCTTTTATATTTTCTCGTTAATTCAAGTGATCGGAAGCAATAATCATGCTTCCACCGAAAAGTCTATAGCTATATACCATACGTGACCTTTGGTGTCATCTGGTGCAAAACCAGATTTTGTAAAAATGAACTAAACGGCACATTTACAGATATTTCAGTTACCCAGGTATAATTCCATATCACTTAAGCGACCAGCGGCATATTTACAGAGATATTCGCGGCGCAGTTCCTCATCATTCAAGCGGCCCGTCGCAAATCCACATTTAACTCAAGTGGCCCGTGGCACTGTTCCAGATTATTTAAGTGGCGTGCGGCACAGTTTCAGAGCATTTAAGTGGCTCTGGGTTCGGTTCCACATCTCCTAAGTTACGAGGGGCACAGTTCTAGACTACTCAAATGGCCGGAAGTGTGTGTACCTAACAATCTGAGTGCTTATCTAGTGTTCTGTCAAAATTTTAGTGATGCCATCTATGTCTCAAATTGTGAGGGGAAATGTAATGATTTGTTATTTGTACCGTTGTAGGTTTGTTGCTTTTGCGGCGAGACTTTTTATAGCTGGGAGATCGGCGCGGAAAACCAACTTCAGCCGACCATCGCCGGTGGGGTTCGAATCCGAGTCCACGCTATGCGTGTTCGTCACTATGGCCACAGGACCGCACAGCAGCTGATAACGAAACTGATAATTAAGGCTTTTGTCAAACAGAATGGAAGTTTTACGCCAGTGCTCAGTCACCAGAGGGCTGATCATTGACTTACGAACGGGTTTGTAAAGAGCTTATGAAGATGTAAGTCAGTAACTGAGAATATATTTAATGAGAAGGAAAATTTTTTATCCAAGTTGGGAAAATTTTTGCCGAAATGTGTTCTCCAAAAGTAATTATATTGCAGGATAAAAATGCCGCCGGTCAGCCTTCAGTTATTAGTCGTATTAAAGTTGAATTAAAGCTGTGAAGATGACTTTTCAGAGCGACGCAACATGATTTTGCTACTGGGCTCACCTGATTGGGTAGTGTGTGTAATTATGACAAAAATAATCGATTAATTGAAAGCGTAAGAAAATTTTTAAGAGATAGACCTAGTTGTGTATATATTAAGTGTGTATGTTAACTAGTTGTGTATGTTCGGGGAAGAGAGTAGATAAAAAATATCGTTCGTCTTGTGACGGGTACTATCACCCCTCCAATTTTTTGGAGGTATATATGCCTGTGGGTTGTGTCACGTGGCAAGAAACCTACACTACGTTTCCAAAAGTCTGTGTCATTTTTGGTTTCGAATTTTCTCGAATTTTTAGCAAAATATTAGGCAAGTCGTTCTGAAATTTCGGTCAAGTGAACCCTATACTTGTACTCACAATTTCCAGTGGACATTTAGTAAAGAGTGCATTTATATAGGAGACCTACAAAAAATTAAATGAAAAAAAAGTTTTTGATCATCCCTATATGATAAAAACTACAAAAATTTATAACTTCTACAAAATATTGTACTGACTTTGTGCAACACTTGCGTGATTTTTGGTCAGAATAGCACGTATATTCACGAAGATGTAAATGTTTTTTTTTTTTAAATTAAAATTCCAATTTTCATCGCATGTTTTTTGCTTATAACAGAGATTTCAACCAATTTTTATGAAATTCATTGAAAATCTGGCAGTGTACATGGGACACCATGTACATTATATAAATATATTATGTAATTAGCGTATATTATGTAAATATATTATGTAAATATGTGTGGGCAATGCAAATGTGATTGCTGCTGCCACCCAGCACTGTGAACAGGGGCTGTGTTTGATTGTTCCCGCCGCACTTTTATAGTATGATAGTAATTTGTAACCTTGAATATATATTTGTATGAGCTCATGGTGATATTTGTGCCCAATACTACCTTCATAGAGTAATGTTTTTGTGCATTCCCAATAGTATAAAAAAGGGAAATTTTTGTAAAGTAAATAATATATGCATGTAATTCAAATGTGAATGCCCAGCACTGTCAACGGAGGCTCTGTTTGATTATTCCCGTTGCAGTGCAGGCTCTGTGTGAATTCTGTGTGTGTATGTATATTGCATATTCTGCAATTGGACAGGCAAAACTGCTCAGCACTGTGGACGGAGGCTTTGTTTCTTCGTTTCCCGTCACAGTCGAGGCGCTGTATATATGTAATTTGTATACATTGTGTATTGTGCATTTTGATCATTCTCAAAGCTCTCCCACTTCAACTTGCCAGCTTCTTCCTCTTCTTTCTTGCCCACAAGTCTTTTCCACATTTCTTTCGGCTGCGGTCTCGGGCCCTTATGTGCCACTGGGCGCACGTGCAATTTTTCTCCCTAGTCATTGGATTCAGTCACCCATTTTTGTCACATGGCTTGTTTGTTGCATTGGTTGATGGCTGTCTTCCTGGGGAGAACGACGCGAGTAATTCGAAACTTGCGGGCACGGGGCAAGGGGAGCCACCACTATAAATCTTTGCTAACTTTTCCGACACAACTCTGCCTCTTTTGAGGGAACGGAAGTAAGGTGCTTTGCATCAGTCCGGGGTTGTGAGCGGTTCTATCTATCTATCTATCTATAGTAAATAATTTATAATCGCGCATGCGCAAAAATATATTTTATTTTTTTCATAATTTGGTTGCCAGATATATAGTGCAATTTAAATAAAAATGTAGTTGAATATCGTGAAAATTCAGAAAAATATGTGTGATATCGTGAGCTAATTCAAGTTACTGGCTGAGAGTATCTGGATGATAAGGTATTTTCCACAAATTGGTATTTCGATTATTTTCTGTCATTTGATTATTTAGTTCACTTTCTGCATTTTGACATCAGACACGTGTGTTATGTTCAAGTATTCGTGTTCGTGCTCTTATATAGCATCAAACATTTGTCTTCGCTCATTCGCCTAAAGCTGTGGGCTTATTTTTGAAATTATCAAATGCCTTAAAGTAACCAAAACACCTATTTGTGGGAAATCCCTTATCATCCAGGTACTCTCAGCCAGTAACTTGAATTACAGCTCACTATATCGCGCATAACTTCGATATAACGATTTCCATATTGTTTCTTATTATTTTGTTCCACACTCAAATTAACATTTTCTTATTGCATTAACTTATTATATATATTGTACATAATCTCTAACTGAGATTTGCACATTTTTTCCCTTTTCGTTGTTATTCTATGTATAATGCTATTTCTCTTTAGTATCGTAATGTCGCATCGTCGAAGACGTTGCCTGCCCATCTATATACAGGGTGGTAACCATTGACACACACGCGATTCCTTGAGAAAAACTAATATAGAAAAGTGTTTTTTTCCGTTTTTGGATCGGACGAATATCAAGTGAATTATAAGCTTTCGAAATTTTGTGACAGGTCAGTTATGTGCAAAACTCCGAACGAAAGGGCATTTCGCCGCCAGCAGCGGGTTGTCACTTCTTGAAAATTAACTGAAATATACCCCACATATAGAAGCCAAGTTTTTACTTTTTTCTTCAGGATTGGAGTTTCTTCTCTCCACGTAGTGCGATATTATAACCTTGATATTACGTATAACTTACGTATTCGCTTCGTCTCCTATGTTGTCAAATTTATCATCAGATTTGTAAAGTGTTAGACGAATGAGATCTGTTTAAAATTTTTTTAGTCAAATCAACACTTATTTGCCAAAGTGTGAAAATTTCTATACCTTCAATATCAAGCCAAATTTTTTGAGGAAAAAGTGCATATAGTGCGTACGTGTTTACTGCGCGATCGTAATTATGTAATTATTACGTAATTTTTTTTTTGATTATGACAAAAAAAAAAAAAAATAGATTCAGTACTTTCTGGGGAACATGAACAAAATGGCTTACGCTTATCTATAACCTCTGTAAAGCTGGCGTTGTGAGATGCAAAGAACATATTCTGATTAATTTGTAAAAAAGTTTTTCTCTTTCCTGAAAAGTGTGAGGAAAAATACTTGTTTTTATATCTCTTTCGTTTTCTGGATTTCTGTGAGGGAGTTAATATATTTTTAGCATTTCCAAAAACGTCACGTTATATGTTTGGTGTACGATTGGTGAATTTGGCAGGATTTTCAAGTGACTTCATCAATTTTTAAATCGTTATAACTCATTAATTATGGGTCAGATCAAAAAAACTGAAAACACTTTTCCATATTAGTTTTTCACAAGGAATCACGTATGCAATCATTGGGCGGTCGATAGTTACCACTCTGTATATACAGGGTATATAGGTTACGGTGTATGACATTTTACTGGCGAACCGTTGATCCTACAGGTATACTTCCAGTTAGTAAAAGAATCCAAATAGAGTGTGTAGTATTTAAATACAATCCATGTTTCTAGGGGGTTGCATAGTTATTAAAATAAAATAATTAACTTTTTATACCATCCCCGTGTGCCCAAAAATCCAATTAGTAGAAAGCGGTTGCCCTGTCTCTCCTGATGCAAAAAGGAAAAGAAAAAATTCACGTTCCTAAGAAGAATATTCACTGAAATATTTGAATGAAATGGGTTGGGTCTCTACGCCTGACGAAGCATTTCAGGCCTCCGTGGGCGATTTTACTGCATATCAAAATTGCCGTAAGAGTGCTCTTTATTTGATGAATGTCGTAGGCAGTGTCCGTGACTCGAGAAACGTTGAAGACCCCTGCTTTAGAGGTTCTTGTTGGAATGCTAAAGTGGGATATGTGTGGTTCTCAAGAATAAATCTTGTTCCCGACAGAATTGCAATATTGTGCCTAGATGGAACGATAAAATACTTTACCATTACAGCTGAAATTCACTCTCATAAGAAATGTAAATTTATTTATAATAAAAACGAGGTTTGATGATCTTTCCATGAACGACAATGCCACTTTTTTTTTGCTTCTACTTATGCAAGAAATGAATTGCTGTGAGCAAATGCTCACTTCCACAAAAGATTGATGCAAATCAAACAAACTATTACTATAAGTACTATTTTAAAAGTGTTCTTATATTGAGTAACTATCTCGATAAGGATGGCAACTCTTGCCACAAAAGGTTCTCTTTGTTCTCATTAGAAAACAAAGCTGGGGAAAGATATCCCTTTTCTGTATTTTCTAGGGTTTTGCTTCGTTTTTGTATTGCCGAGGATCCAATAGTTACTTAATATCGGGACAAGGACAGCGTGCATCGCCGATCGATTTTCAAGTGCATGGGACAAGAAATTCTGGAGGCAAATTTCGTGTAATAATTTCACTTATTGGCACGATAAGTTGTGCGTCATCATAGCGTGACTGTATAATTATACCGATATCGGAGAAAGGATTCGAGATTCATATTTATGTGCGAATAGAAATCTTCAACATGGACATGTGACGGAAATTTTCCTTTTTTCTTGTGTGAAAAGTTCTCACGATAAACATGGAAATTGTTATTGGTGCCCATATAATGGAAGTAAATTTTAAATATTGAAAATATATAACATTTATATATATTTATCATGTGAAAAATATTTAGCGTTGCGAATTTGAGACGTTCTTATCTCGGAAACGCTCAGGGTGATTATGGAATATTATTTAATTTGGAAAAAAAATACGTGTGACTAACGTGAGAGAAGGAAGATTGGCTTCGTATGGACTCGGGGATTGGGGCCGAAATCGGTCTGCTTGTCACCTTAGGCATTCTGCGGTACAAATAATTGACTATAATGAATTCCAGCATGGAGGCGTAGATGAAGAACATGCACACGCCGTCCCAGAGGTTCATCGCCGTGAGGTTAGACACGACGGGCAGCGTCGAACGGAAGCCGTTCGTGGTCGTGCAAAAGTTCAACATGGTTGTCACTCCAATCATGACTCTCGCCGGCACGGCATTTATGTCCAACCAGAAGCTGATGAACGAGCTCGTCACGAGTACCACTCCTGGTACAAATACCGTGCTGACGTAGAATGATTTGTCTCTGGTGAAAACTAGCAGCACGCTGAGACAACTGTAGTTACCTGCATTGTAAAAGACACAAGAGAGAGAGAGAGAAAAAAAAAGAAGTAAACTAAGAGAACTACAATAAAATAAAAAAAACACAGTACTGATCGCTATTCCATAGCAGTAGTTATCGAGATGAACTTATCAGTCACAAAGTAAACTACAGTATAAGCCAGGCTTCGCTGGTGAATGGTATAACAAAAACGAAGGTTACCTCTCCAGGTATGCTTAATATCACATTCTCCTGAGGCATTCTTTACAAGGTAGGCATTTTGCTGACGAAGGGAACTGGCGGGGATTATTGCTGGTTCAGTCACGGACCATTCGAGTTTCAGCTCGTTCACTTCGTGAGAAACTACGAGGATAAAGACAAGAAACATGAATCAGTCTAAAACAAATTACATACGAAAGCGGTTTTTTATTATCATTTTTCAGAAAATGATCACACTGCTGCCGAAACCATGCAACGTCGGGAGAAAAAAAAAAAACAGAGACTATATAGTTACATACCTACCTTGCCTCGGAGCAAATGCACCTTCCCTTCTAATACATGCGCATGCACATTGACGACATAAACAAAGGTTCTGTGAGCGGGCGGTTCAATGTAGTAGGGCCACGACATTATCAAAACAACGGATGAATCTACATGAAAATTGAACGGGCGAGATGTTGTGCAGCATGACAGCATTACCACGGACTGTGAAGAAACTTTCGGGTTATCCTCATTATATTAAAAAAATAGATGCGGGCCGTCTTTAATAAGTTAGGTGGATCGAAGCATAAGCATTTTACGGGGATCCCTTGAATCCAATTTATGTATAAATATCCTGCATATTATGAAAATTTTCCATTATATTTAACGGTTCACTATTTGATTCGAGGTCCTAGGCTACTGACAAGATGGGTAAAAGTCAACGAAAGACACTGGATCTGAACTATGACTACTGCCTGGAGAATACCTTCAACTGTTCTGTAGGTAATGCGGTTTCTCTATCTTTGGTCGGAGCTGAGTATGTATTGCGATGATTTTCAATACCTACTCTGAGGGTAAAGCAGAGTGTGTACCTGTGCGATACTGCAAACAATGCTTTAAGAGGAATTGTTTAAAATCTTAAAATTTTCAAGTTTTTAACCAATCTGTATCAAGTTGCAGGCTCTGCATCGCTTATAGTATCGCAACAGTGGGGAAATGCACCTAAAGGTCTAGGGGTACAAGCATAGTGCATGCTGGTTTCCTATTCTGCAAGTCGGCCTCGTTGCTGATTAGTAAAGAACCCGAATTCCGTGTTTCTTACTAATCCGTAATGGCGCCGACTCACATAATCGGAAACCGGTGTGCACTATGTTTCTTACTCCAACTCTGTTTTAGGCTTGGAGAGTGTGAGAGATGGTAGAGCACATTTGAACACTAGCGGATGGAACTAATCAGCCACAACTTGCATGTGGTTGATCATCTTTGAAAGTCTTTCGCTGAAGTATTTTATTCATGGCTGCCACTGTTTAATATGGTTCACGGAGTCCTTGGTGACACTGCTGTGCTACACAACCTCTCGTGCATTAAACTTTCACCACACTCTGCTGTTTCTGTTACGACTTAGCAAGCTGTTCAATCACGTGACTGCCGGGTTCAGTGACGTGTTCTTATCTTCAGCCACCAGGTGCAAAGGCAGGTTGCACCACGTACATTTGCTGGATAGTTCTTGTAATCGTTCTGATATCTTAATAGTAGCCGCATTGTTTTAAAAACGATGTGACAGTTCTTTGTCAGACAGCTGGCTACCAATGGACCCGACGTCATTGTGCGCGCACGCATGGAAAGGGAAAGCTAATTTGCTCTCAGGCAGGATAGGTATGTAATTATCCCCTTGGTGTAAATTTCATTGCCTGGCTCTGGTGCAGAGCATTTCCGTAGATTAAAACTATTGATGTAACATAACAAACCGAACACGAACCCAGATCCACTAAAAGAGTTCTATCACTTCGAAAGCAATATAGTAATATAATTTGTTGATGGTGAATAGATTTGACGTAACAACTCTTGCACATGAGTATTGTGAACGCTTTTTGGATGGTAGATGCATCCATTCGAGTGTAGTATTGCGATTTTACCGATGACATAATAAGATTTCTTTCACGAACTCCATCCCACTTTTTTATGACTACAAAAAAAACGTCGTTAGCAGATCTGTAACTGCCAAAGATAGAAACAACAATAGAATATGAGTGCCGACAACTTGTCCTTGAAACTATTACGCCACTGAAATCACGACTTAACTAATCTTTTCCCTCAGAACATTTTTTTGCTTTTGGCAATGGCTCAATTTACGACCAAGTCCTGGAAATCAGCTTTATAAAGAAGGATAAAAAATCGTTCTAAAAATCAATGGACAAAAGAAAAGAGAGCAATATAAAGGAGACACGTAAAAACGGAAGGACTTACAAGATAAACAACATATAAATATACACGTGACAACAAGAAGCAAGAATAAAAGACCACACATACAACACACAAATAGCAACATAACCCTTTAAGAACAAGAAAAGAAAAGCTTAGTTTCCTAAAAAAAAAAAAAAATAGCGAGAGAGTCAAACGTTGAAGTTTTTATCATCGCCAATAACCATATTTCAATTCTCAACCCTTCCATTGCCAACACGTTCATGCCAACGAATACATCAACGGAAAAGACAGTAAAAAAAAATAAATAAAAGTGTTTTGTCTGCTGAAAACACTGAAAAAAGTGTGTTTGGTTTGGCAAAAATAAACTTCTATTTTAAAAAAAAAGGATATTTCGAGAGAAAAAGTAGGTTACATAAAAGAAGAGAGGTATGGAAACCAAGGGAAAAAAATGATAGGCATTTTTCCTGGTAAGAAAATCGAAGCTGTTATTTTTCTTCTTAAGACTGGACAATTTTACGAGCCGCTATCATCAATCAAGATGATTCAAGTCATTTGAGGATTAATTGAATGTAGACGTTGCTATACAACATCTGTTGGGTCGTCTCGAAAGTTCTGACCGATTTTATTAAGTATTCGGTGAAAAACAAATTAGGCTTTATTCCTCGAAATATCGTTTTTTCGACGCAACTTTAAGCTAGGCATGTTACATGGCATTGAGCAGTATCTGCCTATGAGAAAGATTTTCCACGAGCAGAGATTTTGAGCAAAACTAAGTGATGTTGGGTCAGTATTGTGGTCAGTAGTGTGTACGTAGTCTGGTCAGTATTGTGGACATGATAAAACATATATTTCATTGGACTTAATTTTGCTTGGCAAAAGACAAACGAGGTCTTTTCGGAGCTTTTCAGGAAAATGTCAAGTGATGCATTTGATCAGTGCATTTCTTTATATACAAATACCAGGCCACAACAGGCGAAATGCCCAACGAGGTGGTCGAGAAAAGATGCCCATAACAAATATGGATGTCATATATTGTTATGGGCATCCGACTAGTATCACGAAATTATTGTGAATCATTATATTTTTAGGAATGATTGGAATCTCAATTAAGTTTCGAGTGCCACCAGGGTCGCAACCAGATGCTTCGTCACCAGGGGCAAGCGAGTATTTTGACGCCCCCTTGTAATGTTCAAGGAGAGGTTTCAGAATGAAATTTGCGCCCAGGGCACGAGAACCACCTGCTCTCCCCTAGTTGCGGCCCTGAGTGCCGCTATTTGATTTTGTTCGTTTTTCGTCCTTATGGCGTCGTCATCTGCTGCAACAGGTCATCCATTCCGATCCTCGTCTTATAGACTGAAAAAATACGGTTTAAAATTTCGCTAATCGGTCGAACAGTTTATTCACGTGTGAAGAGAATCATCTCCTTATAAACTTCACAAATATCTGAAAGTTATAATAAGATCAAGGATAATTAAAGTAACCACTCCAAATTCCTTGTGAGCAGACAGGAACAGATGAAAGAGAGAAAGAAAACTAAAAACAAAACACCTGATAAAATTACTCTAGCTAAACCAAATTGTCCAGATATGAATATCAGCAATGGGTAGATTTTGACCGGAACGTATTTTCGGCTGCAAACATGGTCTACACTGATTGCTGTTCATACTTATAGTATGTAGTCCACGATTGTCTAAGCAGAAAACTTTTCAGCTAAACTAACCATTATTGATATTAATAGATGTCTGTACAATTACGGCCAATGTTCTCAATCGAGAACATCGGTTTTTAATAATTAGAACAAAAATATTTTTCGTTAATGAAAGCTGTTGATATGTTTTTCTTGAAGGTGTGAGATATTCAAAACTTAATTTACAAAACAAAAATTTAATTTATTTCAGTACTTATGTGTGTCATAAATGTAATTTTTTTCAAATAACCTTATTTTAAGAACATATTTTTTATTTGTTGTTTTTAATGTCGATGTCGTTTCTACGGACATGAGCAAATCTAGCAAAACATATAGAAACATTTTTTTTGTCTGATGATTTTTTCGGTTTATATCTCTAAATTAAAGGATTAAAAATGCGAAATGGGAAAAAATAAATGTGAAAAACTAACGTGCAAATCTGAATTCGGCCTGCAAAAGGTTAACAGCCGGATCGGACAGATCACTTGACTTTCAACTTTCTTGTGTTCCCATAAAATGTTTATCTCAATGTTAAAAACGATACACCAGCAGCTGAAATACTGCATTTAGTTATCAAAAATGCCAGGAACTTTCAGATTCGACCTATATATATGCATAATTGATTTACTGTCTGTGTGTGTTCTCCATACAAATCTACAACTTTGAATAGATATCTTCGCCAAATTTTGCATATTGTATACTAAACAGGACCTGACTTAAATGATAGTATACAATGGGTTCTCGAACTCTAGCAATGAAAACAAAAAACCCCTAAAACAATGAAACCCCTAGCAATGACTTTTCGGAATGTTTATTTTGGTGACCGTGATTCCCAAACAATGCGATGAAAAGGAAACAGTTATTTTCCGGATATTATGCTGAGGTGAGCTCGGAAAGAAAAGTCATCACGTCTCCGCCGGGACTCGAACCCAGGTAGCATGCTTGCCCGGTATGCAAGAGGCCTGGGTTCGAGTCCCGGCGGAGACGTGATGACTTTTCTTTCCGAGCTCACCTCAGCATAATATCCGGAAAATAACTGTTTCCTTGATATCTCTGGCTGAGAAAGAAGCCATCTATATCTCTCTAATGCGATGAAACTTCACATGAGTTTCTCTCAAACTTCACAAACGCTCCCAGTTTCTATAGAAATCCTGGGCAGCGCCGGGTATTAGGGTTTCTATAGCTGGTATAAAAATAGTTGCATGGTTTGAAATTTAAATACAATCTTCGTTTAAAAATTAAAACTCTGAGGCTTTTCCAGCTCACCCTGTGAAGAATCTTCCGTTGAAGAAAAACGGACGATCATTTAAAAATGATCTCAAAATGATTTTTTAAAGATTTCATTTCCCAATTCAAGTCCACGGTGCACATCATAAACTCATGGTGTAGCTTATAATATGATGTTTTTTCTTCTATTCTCGGGGGGAAAAATGCATATCCGTCACAGGAAATTTACGACCTTTGAAATATCTCGTTACTTATTTTGACACGGAGGTCAAAAGATGTAGAAAATGTAGTTTGTTCCAGCTCATCCAGAAACTGAGGAGAAAAAAAATACTTAGAAAACATTAGGAGAGATTCTTTCTTATTTATTTTTTGCTGTTTCACTGGAAGAAAGAAATATACTTTCTTATGCTTGACTGGCAAGCGTCCAGTCATTTCCAGGTGTTGGCAAAAAGCCTTGTCCGTGGTCTCAATTGCTCGGTTGTAGGCACCTAAAAAAAGGATCCACAAAAAACCGTTATCTTCCTGTAACCATCTTCCAGCTTTAATTGCAGTTACGGAATCCGTGTAATGTTCGGATCAGAGTCCATTTTATTTTATTTATTTTTTTCCATGCTGCTTTATCGCTCTGGAAAGTAGGTTAGTAATGATCTCGTGGTCTTGCCATTTGCAATGGATATTTGAAGTCATTGCAAGAAGAAAAACAACAATTGTGTGTTACTGGAGAGGATCGCAAACATAGTTGGCGAGTGAAAATCATCACTTATGAATATCCCGGATGTGGTAGAAAAGATCGGATTATTGTCTGGTCGGAAGTAGAACCGAGGGGAAAAAGAACATTCGAGGCGAAAAGGCAATTAGAGGAGTATAATGGCGCCCGTCTTCTAATGTTTTGAATCGTGTGCATTGCTTTCAGCTTGATTTATCGGATCAATTTAGGGAAAGAACTTTTGGTATAACCGTACGTATGACATTCGAAGGTTTTAACGGCAAGCAGTGTACGAGTACTTTGTGATGCTACGTCGTACGATTGCCGCCAGTATCGGATTCTTTCATGACATGGATCGGATGGACCCAGACCTTCTGGATTAAATTTTGCAATATATTTTGCTACGAGTATATTTGAGAAGCTCTTATTTTCAAAAGGGAACATATTTCCACTTTTTTCTCCGAAATTTTAAAGGTTTATGAATCGTTGGGATAAGTTCTGTCAGACTACGCAATCGGGATTATTCAAACGGTAATAGTTTTGGCCGAAATTACAATGAAGTTAGTGGTTTCTATTAAAAGGGAACATTATCTACTTTTTCTAAGCACTTCAATATTTTTCAGCTCTAGATAACGGACCGAAAAGTTTGTCCGCTAACGAGGAGTGCCCGTTAATGAATACTAAGATTTATTGAATCCCGTCGATGTAATTCAAAATTGTGTCCGTCGGTGGAGGTGTCCGTTATGGGGAGGTTCCACTGTAAAATGATCATGTTTCTTATGTCGAGAGGGCAGTAAAAGTATCTTCCTGGGCTAGTTAAAACCTTCTGGAATCAACAGGTGACTTAGAAATTTCCGATTTTTCGGGCTTGGCCAGAAAAAATTTTGATCAAAAGATAACATCTTCATTAATTTTTCTTCCGAAACGGAATATTTTCAAAATTTAAATGTAGTTAAGTCCCTCGAATGTTTATCCAGAAAAATAGCACTTAAATATTCTTCTACCATTCCTACATGTTACCTGTTGGGCTATTTTATAGTTTTGTAAAGTCCTTCTTCACTTCTACTGAAAGTTTAGCGAAAAAGGAAATGTTCCCTTTGAAAATAAGCTCCTCGTTTATTAGGCAGTTTTCCTGATGAATTTCTTAAACAATGCATGAAGTGAAAGACTTTCTTCTAGATATTAAGCTGAGGTGTGAACTCGGACAGAAAAGTCTGCTGGTCTCCACGGGAATCTAACTTGCAAACCGGACAAGCACGATATCCGTATACGCCACATCAGACACGACCATTCCCTTCCTTATTTAGGCACCTGTGACATGACGCGCTGAAGTACAGGCTTAGTAGCTTCCCTCAACTTCAGCAAATGGTCCTCAGGTGGCGGCATTAGCGGGAGTGAAATGGTTTTTTTTCTCAGCCCAATATGTAAGAGGGAAATAATTTTTTCTAGATTTTTTTGCGAGTAAAGAAAAGCCCTTTTTTTCATACCGAGCACAACTCAGGTCTATCGCTATGGGCAATTTACTACCAGTGAGTTGTGCCGGAAATGTAGGTGTGCGTACCTAACAGTCTGAGTGCGTATTTAGTATTGTGTATGATGTTGCATTGCTGCCATCTATATTTCAGAAGTGAAGTGAGTGAAGTGTAATGACTGAATATTTATACTGTTTGTACGCCTGTTGCTCTCTGTGGCGAGATTTTTTTTAACGGGGAAGTCTCGGCTCGAATTTGCGCCTCGAAGTTGGGAACCACAGAAAACCAACTTCAGCTAACCACCACTGTGGTGACGGTGGGGCTCAAACCACCACAGCGGCGGAAAGAAAAGTCTGTAGTTCTCTAGGCTGCCGAATAATATAATATGCATAATATCGTGACGTAGTATTCAGAAAAAAGTCTTCCCTTCATGCAATTGGGCTGAGAAAAAAAGACAAAAATCACGTCATTCTTGCAAATATTCACAATGTTTAAAATAGGCTTTACTCGTAGTAAAATATATTCCAGATTTTAATACTCCAGAATGTCTGGGTCCGTCCGATCCATTCGCCACGAAATAATCCGGAGGCAGTCATACGAAGTAACATCATAAAGTAGCCTACACGTACTACTTGCCGTTAAAATTCTCTGAGTGCCACACCGTATCCGAAAAGTTATTTCCCTAAATTTTCCGATGATTCGCGCTGAAAGCAATGTACACGATTCAAAACATTAGGAGACTGGCGCCATTATGTTGCTCTCTCTAATTGCCTTTTCACCTCGCGAATGCCCCAAAATAAAAAGTATTTTCTCTCCATTGTGAATATTTATTATAAATTAAAATGAAATAACAATCGAAATCCCTAATATCTGCACGGGCAAGTGTCTATGCAATTTGAATTCACTGATCAATTGTTCATGAAGGGGGGTTCACATCGGAGAATCGAGCTTTGTCTTCAACATTTTGTAGGAAAACAATACGGTATGTATGCATTAAGAATCTGAATATGTATATTTAGTTTGAGTTGATGGCACACACTGGTCAAGTAATTATCGTATTCGCCCACTTTATCTCGAAAACTAGAGCCAATCTGACGAAAACAATGCCGGATTCAGATAGGAAATCAGCCGTCTCCCAACCTACCCTAAAACTATTAAAATTTTCTTAAGAGTATGAATTTATTTTTTTGTTGGGCAAGCGTTATTGACGTTAAAGCCGGTTTTTCGTTTAAAAACCGAGGTCCTTATAACGGAGTTTGATGGTATTAAATTAATGCTTACCACTTTCTAGAGCGAAGGGACACTTGAGATTGTCAAAAGGAAATATTCTGAGGTTACCTTGGCAATTTAGTACCATACTGCGCCTGAAAAATATAATAAAATACCATCAGTTTCGAATTTTTTTTTTGCTGAAAACGCTAATTACCATACGCAATTTATCAATTACATCATTAACTTATTGAGCAAATTCTTATAGGGAATCATCTATATTTTTCCAAATACAAGGTGTCGAATAAATTCGTAAATAGTTTAAAAATTCATAAAAGTTGAAGGAATCGGCTAAATGCGGTTTGCGAAAAAGTCGTTCTCACGACAGAGGGCATTTGAAAAAAAAAATTAAGTGGTACAGTAAATAGTTTAAATTTTTGTCGATAGATGGCGGTGACCGAAATCAAACCATTGGATCAAACCATATGCAAATCAGTTTTTTACAATGCAGGGTGTATGATTAACAGCTTATTCCTGAATTTTCCTGTTACTGGCACTTACATAAGGCTTTCATCGTGATGTTGACATTGGTGGATTAAGCACTATTGGTGAAGTTATTTTACGTCGTCAACGAATCGCCGGGCGGCTGAACATTTACGAACGAATCGGACACAGGAGAGATTGAAGAAAGGTTCAGGTCCAGAATTCTGTGATTTGCTTTCGAGCAGCGCCTTCTATCGACAAAAATATGAACTAAATTTTTTTCCTCAAAAAAACACACACCTTCGTGAGAATAACTTTTTTGCAAACCGCATTCAAATATACCAGCGTTTCTCAACGTATGGTCCGCGACGATGGCATAGGTGGTCCGCAGGCAGACTTCATAATTTAATAATTAACTGAATGAAAAATTATTCAGTTGTTGTAATTGTCATTAGCAATATATCCACATGGGCTAAAATAAAAATTCTATATTCATATTTTGGTTCACCATACCTCATCAAGGAAATCTGTAAATATAACTATTATTACACCATAATAAGTTATAAAAACGTAATACATTCACGATTTTGGTAAACATTACAAATTAAATTTACATCGTTAAAAAAACGGGACAAATGCATTAAAAAAATTCGAAACAACTATATAAACAACTTGTACAAATAAGGGAATTCCTGTAATACACAAGATATTCCCTTATTGTCCCTGGGACACAAGTCCATCGAATTGTTTCAGACATTTAACTGGTCTTTTCAGACATTTAAGGTTGAGAAACGCTGAAAAATATACGAATTCTTTCAATTTTTTTTTTCATTTTTGAACTATTTACGAATTTACGTGACACCCTGTATATCAAATATGTAATTGACGGGTACCTCATGGAATATATCACAGAGCCGTTAGGGTATATCCTCAAGGCGATGTGAATGGGTATAAGCGGGTATTTGAACTCTCCATGCTTTATAAAATAGGTGTCTGGCAGCCAGACGTCGTCTGTGTGCGTTAGGCCGTTCAGGTACCTGTGCCTACCGTCGTCGTCGAACCTTAACCTGGGATCGTACCACTTCTGGTGTAACAGGAACTCGACTTCGTATTTCTGCGGAGAAATATCATAAAAAATAAATTCTTCATACAAAAGATCTACAAATTTCACTTCATCTAATAAATATTAACTTTGACATATTATAAAGACATCTCTCTCTTGAACGCAAAACTCGATTACGCAAATCAGGTCTGGTTCTAATTTTGATAACAAATGACCATCTAAACCAGTGTTCTGTTCTTCAACCGGTAGTCCGCAGACCGTTGTCGGCCCGCAAGAATTTTCTAACAATTCATATAGCCAATACGTAATTTTAGATTCCATATCCGACTACGTTTTGAAAAAGTCATTTTGGAAGAAATTATTGATTTTTATTACTTTATTTTTTATGAAAGCCCTATTTATTGTAATTCCAAAACAGGCCTTGTTTTGTTTATATGACGATCAGAACCTAAGTTACGTCTACTTTAGTATTGCGTTTGTACATACAAGGCGAAAACCTCAAATTCTGGTCTGGTGACATGATTTTTAAAAATCTATTGTATAACATTGTATCATTACGAAATTTTAATATGATATTTAGCTATATATTGTTGAGGTTATGAATCAAAATCTAAGGTCAATCACATATATGTTTTGAATTACGGTGTTTTAAAGACTTAGAAGTTTACACGTACATTAACGTATTTGGGTGTAACTTACGAGAATATCATGCAATCTTCTAAATTTTTCGTCATAACCTGCAACATCACTAGCGAATTTTCACACTATTGTGAAAATCACAAAACATTACGTTTCATTGACAACATTTTTTGCAATCGTGTTTCGAATACAACGTAAATTTTGCCTGAAATTTGACATAAAAATGACTTTTTCATAGAAAATGATAGTTGAACCAAAATTTGTTGCTGTTTTCACCATTTCGAGACACTTTCTATCACACAAAAAAATGAGATATTAAAGTTCACTCCAGTAACATTTAGAAAAGTGCTCTCGAACGTAGTCGGATGCTTCAAATCTCACACGTCTCAATATCGGTTTTTGTTTCTGTGCTGGTCATCAGCAAATGAATTATCCCATTTACAGTCGAATCCCATTATAACGAACGCCAAAAGACCGGAGGAATCACTTCGTTAAAAGGAAATTTCGTTATAAACGAATTCCAGGTTACCTAGCATTGTTCCTGTACAAACTTATTTGGAAGATTAGAAAAGTGTTCGTTAAAACGAGATTCGACTGTACTTCTGCCCTTCTTACCCATCTTCGGTCTGCAATTCCTCATGTGAATTCTGGAAATTTGCTGGTCAATATTTTTTCTATTTAATAATATTTTTTAGTCCTCAAACTATTTCTCTTTATTTCTCGCAATTATTTATTTTTTGCCAATTCGCAAAATTATTTTTACCATTTTTTTTTTGCCAGTTCAAAAATTGTGCCTCCCCCTCCTTTATTTTTTGCCCATCCGCAAATTATTTCTCATTTATTTATTTCTGTTTTGCAAATTTTCCGATCGGCAAATTAATTCTCCTATTTAATTATTTTTTGCCAGTCCGCAAATTAATTCTCTTATTTAATCATTTTTTTGCGGGTTCGCTAATTATCCTGTTTATTTGGCAGTCCTCGAATTGTCTCTCTTATCTATTCATCTTTTGCCGGTCCGGTAACTATTTCTTCTACTTATTTATATACTTGTGATCCTCAAATTACTTCTCCCGATTATTTACTCCTTGCCAGTCCGCAAATTATTTCTCATACTCATTCATTTTTTCGTCAGTCTGCAAATTATATCTCCTACGTATTTATTTTTTGCTGGTCCGTAAATGGTTATTTCCATTTCGTCCGGTCTGTGGAACGGTCGAACTTTCACTGGTCAGCAATTGTAAAAAGATTGAAGAACCCTGATCTAAACTCCAATTGTAAAGGTATTGGGTATGACATTAAAAATTGGATGAATGGCAATCATGTCTCTTCGAGTTTGGAGGAGAAATATTTGTATATACCATGGATACGTCATCGTACCTCAGTATCATCGCGACTCGTGGCGACTGAATTCACTAAAATGGTAAGTCTGCATAATATCCAATCATCTCTGTGCACTCAATGTCCAAGGTCCCCCGAGTTGTGCTGCCAATTCTAATTGTGATCGAGTGAATCCAGATGGAGTTGCTCCCCGTTTGTGTCCAGTAGGATTCCGTAAAATGACCACGTCTAATTTGATCTCGGCGACGATCGATTGGACAAACGAAGTCATTAAGATGATATCATCGGCCTTTGGACATTATACGCGAATGTACTGTTAGTTTATGTAGACGAGAGTCAATGAATAATCGATGAAATAAATTTTTGTTTTAGCTAACAAAAATTTCAACGATACCGAGAGCATTTCTTTCGGTCATTTTTCTGGAGGCAATTTATACATCCCATCGGCTTATTTATCGAAAAATACGATAATTTTTTTAAAATAAGCCTCTCAAATTAAGTTTGTGTTTATAATTTTTTCTCTTTCAAAATTGAGAAATTGTTCTTTCTAAATAATTTTTTTTTGAAATTTGATGTTATATAATTATTTTTTAAATTTATTTTTATTGAATCAAAAATGTTCTTTTTTTACTGAATTTTTTTTAACTTTTTTGTGAGAGAGTCTAAATTATTATTTTTTTAATGTATTTTTTTTTTCTAATCTATAAAATTGAGAACATTGGCCGTTAAAAGGTTAAAAAGGTGTTTTTTATGTTGAATTCAAAAATGTCTTTTTATGTTTAATTTAAATTTTTTTTTCTGTTTAATTTAAATTTTTTTTTCTGTTTAATTTAAATTTTTTTTCTGTTGAATTTAAAACATTTTTCTATTGAATTTAAAACATTTTTCTATTGAATTTAAAACATTTTTCTTTTGAATTTAAAATTTTTCTGTTGAGTTTAAAAATCTCTTTTCTGTTAAAATTTGACATTTTGTTTTGTTGAATCAAACATATGCTCTTTGTTTTTACAGTGGAAACCTATTTTTATTCTATCTTAGTTTACTCATGAATTTAGAAAAAAAAATTATCAGCTAAAAATTATTTTATATCGAGTTTTTAAAAAAATTCATTTTTTTGTTAAATTAAAAAAAATTAATTTTCTGTAAAATGTCATTTTATGAAAATTATTTTTTAGAATTTTTATTTATCATTGATTTTTTATTATTTTATCCATTAGTTCTTTTACCAACCTCACCAAAATTTATTATATTTAAATTTTAATATTTTTTGCAATTACATTTTTTTCCCCACAAAATTAAAAATTATTCTTTAACACAAAAAACTAATATTTTGGGAAAATTCATTTTAAAAAAATCGCCTCTTAGAATATTTAAGAAACGGAAATATTTCTGGAAAGAAATAAAATAATAGGCAGTACACGAATCCATGACATGTTTCTATTGATTTTGATTTAGCCTGTTATTAATGACTTCAGCAAGCGAGTTTTATCCATTTGGAGATAAGAATAAAATTTTGATTTATCGTTTTCAAAGAAAAGATTTTTCTAGTATTTATAGAATCATTCATATATATGTGGTCACAATTCATTATACGTATCTTTCTTGAAGATAACCACAAAAATTTGTAATAAATCAGCGAATTTGTTTCTTGTGGTTCAAGTTTGTATGGAAAATTTGGAAAAATAATTACTTCGTGTGTGTATTGAATTTTTTTGATTGAACTTTTTCTTTAAACGTCAACTATGTTTTTTCACTCCATATCCATTAGGGGTCATTCAAGTATTACGTCAGCATCGAGGGAGGAGGGGGTTCGGATTATGCTTACGTCATCAACCAACCTTTATAAAAATTATGAAATATCGGTGCGCCAAAAACGAGAAAAACCTGTCGCTAGTTTGTGGGTACCTGAACAAATATTTTCCCTAATAATAAGATCGCTACAGATCCACTTTAGCGGTCTCTAAATCTTTGGCGGATCCTTAAAGTGCTCTGGAAATGTGCTCGGGCTGCTTAAGTACTCTGGAACTGTGCCACGCATCACTCAAATGATCCGTAACTATGCCGCGGATCACTTAAGTAATTAGGGGAATTTGCCGTGGGGGTAACTTCAGAGATGTAGAACTACACTGGGGGCCGCTAAGTGTTCTAAAACTATGCAACATGTCACTCAAGGGATCTCTAAATGTGCCACGGATCGTTTAAGTGTTCCGGAACTGTATCGCGGGTTACTTAAGTGATCTGTGAATGTGCCACGGGCCTACTTCAGTGATCAGAAAATGCGCCACGGGCCGTTTAAATGTTCGGGAATTGTGCCACGGGTCATTTAACCGATATGTAAATGTGCCGCTCAGTTCATTTTCACAAAATTATGTTTGAGGGAGCAGGCCACGTCAGAGAACGTTCAGGGTCACATTTGTTCCGCGGGCCAAGGGTTTACCATACATGTCTTAAAGGGTGAGTTACAATGAATTTCTCAAAAAGAAATTTTGAGTTCTTAGCCTTCAAATAGCATTGAAATTAACTGAAATTGATTATAAAATTATGATTATACATATGAAGGTATTTTCTTTCGAAATTTTAATTAAAAGAATAAATTTTCTTCTGGGGGCGCACGAGCCCCCTTATACCCTCCTCTTGCGTGCGTCTCTGATCCCACCAATATGCATTAGGAGGTGGGGGGGGGAAGTGCTGACGAAATTTTTCTGACAGGGAGGGGTGCAGAGTTTTGCTGACTTTTGCTGACGGGGGGGTTGGGTCAAAAATGATTAAAAATTTGCTGACGTAATTCTTGAACGGTCCCTTATGAATTATTCCTTTTTCCTCTAAGTTTCTTCTAAGGCAGCGGCTCTCAACCGGTGCTCCGTTTGCACTTCTCAGGGGCTCCGCGGCCGCTCGATGAAAGTAAAATAAATCAGTATATTTAATAAATGCAGTCAAACTCAATTGTGACGATATTGAAGATTCGGCGGAATTTTGTCGTTGTATAACCGAGGTGTCCTTACAACTAACGTCTACGGTTTCAAGACCTTTCAGATTTGAAAAATACGTATAATCAAATGGTATTGTGTAAGAAGATGTTTATTATACTTTGGATGACCGTATTTCAACAGGAAAAATACGGGAAATTGAGATCATAAATACAGGACATCGCCAATTCTCGCTAAAGTGAAACCAATTCTCAAACAAATAGCCAATTCCTTAAACATAACCATTTACAAAAAAAAAAAAAAAAATTGACACGGCTACGGCCGTCTTGATTGTATCGAAGGCCTACGGGCAAATTGATTATTCTGGGGCTCCCTACGTGGTTAGAAAGAGAGAAAGAGACCTGCTACCCAATTTCACACTCAGTGTCGAAAATTTGACCAGATCTAAATTTTTACGAAGCCCTTTCAGCACTTGAGGCCCCTCGGACCGATGAGCCCCTGCGTTATGACGGCATTGAACATGGCAAATATGTAAGATTAATATTGATATTTATAATCATAATTATACCACACACACAATCGTCCCGTATTTTAGTAACGGTTGTTAACTGAAGTAAGCTTTATTCAAAAAGAAAGGACCTTTTTAATAAGAAAAAAAATTTCCATAAGCGCAGAATTACCAAATTTTCATTTTTTTGCCATAATTATGATGAAATCGGTATCACGACAAAAATGTGTCGTTATATCCGAGGTCGGTGCATTTTCACTGACGTTATCAGCGAGGCACATTTACGTCCTTCATCGTAAAGTGGCTAAATTTATCACTTTCAAGACCGATTATGCATAGTATCCAAGCGTCGTTGGAAAAATTTAATAAATTTTCCTAAATTTATGACTTTTACCTGCTATTATGCCTCGTACCCCAGCGTCGCGTCATTGATAAACATGATGAATTGTACTATATCATATACTACACATTGATAATTCATACACACACACATGTATTGTATCATTATATTAGGGTACGATCGTAAAATTTGATATCATTATAACTAGAATAAAGGCCCGACTATATTCCTCACACAAACTAGATTCATTTGCAATTTTTTTTTCATATTTACCAAATTTACCAATCATTCTTGGGTATTATGCCTAATCACAGATAGAGACGATAAATTTCAAGTATTTATCGAACTTATCAACGATGCTTGGGTATTATGAATATTCACCGGTAAAAGTGATAAATTATCAAACTTACCAAAAAGAAGGTAAAGTAAGTGTAATAACCGGTTATTATAATGTAATAATACCGGTATAATAAGCGGTTTATCAAAATTACCGTAACACATAGAAGAAGAGGCCTACGGGGTCCGCCACAGAAAATATATGCTAAAAAGTATTCCGTGAGTCAAAAAAGGTTTGCGAACCGCTGTGCTAAGATATATATGACAATTTATTGCAAGTATAACTAAATAAAATATGCATATAATACTGTATGTACATTAAATAGGGTAAAAAGGTCCGTTTCAGCTCGATAAAATCTCAAACCGTGGGTTATAATATACTAACATGCTTTACTTAGCAAAAGTATCCAAATAACGTGCCCTGCACATTTTAAATATGACATTTCTTCTGGTCTATGAGCCGTAAATGTACCAAGATTCAAAATTTCATTCTTTACACGGTTCTCCTGTCCAATCAAAAAGTTGCTGCTCTGTTTCATCATAAAAAAATCTTTCTCAGATTAGTATTAGCCGAGATATTCGAATTTAAAAAAAAAAATCAGTGAAAATTAGAGAAAGAACAGAATATATCAAGGGACAAGCTTGTTATGTCCTTCTCCACATGCTATTCTTTCCCTCATTTTCAACTACGTTGAATAACAATATCTCTGCTAATATTTCACTTAAAAATATCTATTTTTTTATTTCCCCCCCCCCCCCAAAAAAAAAGATGGGGCAGCGTTTCTCAACCTGTCTGTACCGAAGAACCAGTAAAATGTCTGCAACAAGTCGATGGACCGTTAGTTAATTAGTAGAGTGACCATATTACCCATGTTGCACGGAACATGTACATATCTGTATTTTTGATCTTACTGACGTTTTTATTCAATTATCTCGTTCCTTCAGCAAATTTTGTTTCAATTTGTAATCTTTCCTAAAATCATTAATGAAGATAATTTTCACAATTATAAATTATATTATGATAATTATGGCTATAAATATTCATTTCGCATGTTTGTCATGTTCAACGTTCTTAAAATAGATTCGTCTGTGAGCTACATCATGATTCACTGAGATTTCAATGGATTTTTTTGTTCTCTTTCACCCATTGGTGCATTCCTACACTGCAGTTTTCGCAGTGATTACTAATGTTAAGCGTACCTTTTGCGATGTCTCGCATTTTGCCGTATTCATGAACCATTTTCCCGTATTTTCCGTAATGAAATATAATCACCCTGGGTCATGATGGACCTTTTTTTCCTATTCCGTAAAATACTGGGATTGGCAATAAATTTAATTTTGTAGAAAAAAAAAATCATTTTTTTGGTGAAAATTAGCGATATTCCGTATTTAGAATCGTAATTTCTCGTATTTCTTTCCCTCGATCAAATAAAGTCACCTGAAGTGTTAATTTTTTTTTTTTTGAATCCATAAGAATACTACTAATATCAGTTGTATAAAATTGAAGTTCATCTTTGTGGATCATTTTTGGTTCACGGACCATTGGTTGAGAAACGCTAAGACGTAACTTTGAAGACAGGGCAGCAGTATGAAAAATTAAACTTTGTTTATCGTACCTCGGTACATACACAGCCCCTAGTAAATCAAATAACATTTCTGAAATCAGCACGTTATTTTGATACTTTTTCTAATGGAAAGTATGTTTCTATAAACAACAGTTCACGAGCTGTTTGGCCTGAAACGGTCTCAAGTTTTCACCATGTATGATAACAAGTTGACAGCCTGTTAATTGAAAATCCAGTGAGATTAGTCGAAAAATTAGCAACGAAGTAATTATAATACTCACTAGACTAGATTCATCTGGTGAAGACAACGTTAATAACAAAACAGTAACATTTACTATAGTCAAATCTGTAAAAAAAAAAAAAAATTCAATAATTAATTAAATGATTATTAAATTTAACATAAAAATGATTTCAGTGTTGTATACAGGGTAAGTCCATATACGGCCACATTAACCGTTCTTCGTAGAGGTACGATTACATTTAAAAAAAAATGCGCAACATGTGTTCAGAAATCACCCTGTACTAATTTTAAGAGTGAAAATACAGTGTCACAAAATACAAAATCTAAATTTTTATACGGACACCCTGTACAAGAACACCCAATTATATAGTTGTTGCACTGTCTATTCTCACTGCAAAAAAAATTTCCACTTTTCCAATTGCAATGTTCGCTGAGGTATTGACTCAAAAGACATTGAGTGACTCAAAAGACACAGGTATAAAACTTTCTAGTTTGAAGTGAGAGAACTGGCGACCGTGTAAAAAATTAGGTTTTTTATATTGTGGCATATTGTATTTTCATTCTCAAAACTGGTGCTGAGTGATTAGAGGCTGGTCACTGAACAAATGCTGAACATATTTTAAATTGGAACCATACCTTTACGACGAACAGTTGATGAGATAAAGGCCGTGCTAGCACTTACAGGACACCCAGTATATTTTTATGTAAAATTAGAGAGACAGTCAAGCAACAGTCTTTATATAAAGAAGTCGCTTCATTTCATCAAATAATTAAATGTACGGAATATTCGTTAGAGAGAAAAGTCATTTTCAAATTGTATACGGGGCTGACCGAACTCAAGTGCCGGGGACTGGGATGAATCCTGTTATTTCTTGGTTTCACAGTTTGGACCCGTGAAAATTCCTGAATTGGGACCTGCCAGTGATCTCGGATGTTTTGTTATTATTATTTTTTATTTCGTGCATAATTGTAGAGAAATATTATTTTTTCAATTTTTTAGGTATTGATTTTTAATGATAAGATAATGAAATAGAAATTAATTATTACAAATGAAAATACTTATAACTAGAGCTCGAAAGTTTAAGCACTAAAAATTATCAAAATATGCAGGCAAAAAAGGTACTATAAATGCCTGAAATAGGCACTAAAAAAAGTCGTCTAAAATTTATGAAAAAAGGGAAAAGAAACTAAATGCTACGATTAATATAAAAAGCCCGAATACTGGTTAAAAAATTGGACGCACTCACTGAATCTACTATTTCAATATTAGATTACAATAAACGCATTGTAGCTAAGTTGATATCATGCCAAAAAAAAGAGAAATTGGGGTCATTCAAAGGTTAGGTTGGAATATGATTTAATCGAATATTTAATATGTAATTTTCTGACGTGCAAAATAGTGTTAGCTGGAATTAAAGAATAATTAAATGAAAACTACGTATAACCTTTTGCGTATTGAATTATTTAAAAAACATTTCCATAATAACGACATATTTTTCTCAAAATTTTCAAATATTGAGGTTTGCATTCGGTCGGTTTGCATCGATTTGAAAAACGTTCTGGAGATGATTTTTGATTACTTAAAATAACTTTGCCATGATTGGTTGCAGTTTATTTATTTATGGTATAGAAATTTAAATCCAAACACACACACACAGCATGAGTCCCAGTGCCCTGTCAGTTCCTACTCCACCTTCTGTGATCAATGACGTCAACTGATGGGCTATTGAGACAGCCATTGGTCCGCAATTCATCTACAGTGCTCTGCAATGCGACAGCAAGGTATGTTGTGTGGAGCATGTGTAGAGAAACAAACTTTTCTAATTTATTCTTAAATTTTTTCGAATTTGAATTCATTCAAATTTCAATCATTCTCAAATCTTTTCTAATTTATTCTCAACCCTTACAATCTTGATGCGAATTCGACGGTATGCTGATTGCTACTGTATCTGAAAACTATGTAAAGCAAAGATGAAAAGTTTTTGTCACTTATATGCCTAAGGCAACAAATTTTTCTGTCTCTTAGACATTGAAGCCTATCTGCGTTTAAATGAGGCCAGAAGAGGGGGGGGGGGGTTATTGCTGATGAGAATAAATCGTCTTCCGCATTCCAGAAGCACGAATGTGCGAATTTTCCTTTTTTTTTATCAGCTGGTTGGATACTTGGATACCGTATTTTGCTACCAAAGTTTTGTCTGCAACGCTAATGTGTATCCCTATTAAAACGCGTTACAAAACATTTTAGAAAAATAACTTTCGAAGAATAACATGGGTAGAGAAATTGCATTAAAAAAAATGCAATGCCTCACATTCTTTATTATTTTTCCAAAGATATCACAAATTCGTGTTTTTATTTCATGAGTGTGCGAAATGCTCAGGGTTGAAGATTTAAAAAAATTTCTCTTTTGAAGTAATATAATAACAAGAAATATAAACGATGATGAGGAAAACGCAGATAATTGTACTTGTATAGAACAAGAAGGCTCCTCAAACACATCAATAAATTCCATGTTCTACCTCGAAACCGAAAGTCATATACTGAGACAAATTGTGGCAGAAATCAAAGAAAATAAAGCAAGTGGCTACGATCAAATTACACCTAAAATGATGAAAATTATCTCTCACTACCATATAGATGTATTAAAAGATTTAGTGGATTCCTCAATAACAAATGGAGTATTTTATTCTGAACTAAAAAATTCCCTCGTACATCCTATATTTAAAACTGGAGATTCCAATGATACTAACAACTATAGACCTATCTCAATTCTTCCGATTTTTTCAAAAATTTTAGAAAAATGTATGAAATACCAACTGCTCAATTTCCTGAATCATCAAAAATTCTTTGCGGCTAATCAATATCGATTCCAAAAAAAACAAAAATACAGAAATGGCAATTCTAAAATTAACGGGCTTGATAAACAATGGAATAAATAAAAATAAATATTCTATAATAGTTTTTTTTGGACCTAAATCGAGCATTTGATTATGTGGATCTAAACATTTTAACAGAGAAATTATATACAGCCGGTATAAGAGGAAATATCTTAGAATGGTTTAAATCATACTACTACACTAGATGACAAGCTGTCATAATAGAGAAAAAAAATTAGCAATTTTCTAGAAGTAAAAAAAGGCGTCCCACAAGGGTCGGTCTTAGGACCGATACTATTTTTAATTTACATAAATGAACTGAGTAAACTAAATCTAAATGGTAACATTATATCTTTTGCAGATGACACAGTTTTATATGTTGAGGATACAGAAACAGATAGTTTGGTTAAAAGAACAGAGAAGGATCTAAAAAAAATAAATCACTGGCTAATTAAACACAAATTAAAAATAAATACACAAAAAACTAAATTTATGTGCACGAAAACAAGAAATATAAATCTCAAACAATATCAGTATGCAATTGTGAAGAAATAGGTAGGGTGTTCAATTATGAATACTTAGGAATAGTTATACAAGATAACGTAAAATGGAACATTCGTAGTGAAAAAATGATAAAAAAAACTCAGATTGTATTCAGGAATAATTTATAAACTTAAATACATAGTTGATAATAACTTCTTGAAAGATATTTTCTATGCGTGGGTTTATTCAAATATAAATTACGGAATATGTGTCTGGGGAGGAGCATATTATGAAAACATACGCAATCTAGACAATCTTTACTATAATTTTAAGAGAATTAATAAATGTTCCAACAGAAAACAAAAACATACAGTGCCACATATTGACACTGAGACAGAACTACATGCACAGAATATATAAATTTATCATTAAAACGAAGAATGGTTAGTAAAAAATGAAAATAGAGCCTCGAATAGATGTAAAAATATCTATCAAGTGCCTAAAAGTAACAAAACATCATTTCAAAAAAGTTTTTGTTACACCGCACCGAAAATAATGAACTTCATCTACTCTAGTAATTACACAAATAGTAATAAAAATACAGATTACAATGTCTTTATTATGATCAAAAACACAGATATTAATGCAGTACTTTGAAATAAATTATTGCACCAATGCATATTAATTATAAACTAGAATACATCTAATGAAGAAAAGAGCTGTTGCTGAGGGAGAAAATCATGTAATAAAAATCATATAGGCCTGCTGGAAGGACTTCATAGTCCCTTGGGGCTACATAGTGTATGTATTATATGTGTGTGTTTTGTGTCGTATAACATATGTTTGTATTTGGATATTGTATAGAAAAACATCGAAATAGGCATTTATCTGGCATCAAAAATTCCAAAAAGGTATTTTTGCAAGAGAAGTTTGAGAATAAGCAAAGAAAAAAAAAACCATTTATCGCATTTTGCCTGAGCTTCTGGACTGTTCTTATAACTAAATGAACAAATCGGTTCTGATCCTGGAAAAGATTTTTTTTTTTTTAACTTACCAGTTGGTCGCATCCGTCGGTCATACCTGCTTTTGTCCAGCAGATAGTCTAGTATCTGCTTATCTGTGAACCCTAGAAATCTATAAAAAAAATAAATTTTGAAAAATCTCATTAATATATTCGAGTGACAAAATCGTATACAGGATGCATAGCGCACTCCCCTTGCCGCATATTACTAGCGGGAGCACGGGTTTCCAACTGGTGTTCCGTGACAGCTTTGTTTTTGGGGCTTTAAGACCACGGAACGCTTAAAAATCACGGATTCCGCACAGAGCTTTCAAAGAAGAAAACTTTCTTGTTATTGATATCCGAAAAGCTGTTGTTTATTTTGAGTTTCAAACGAGGTAGTGTCGTTTAGAAAAAAAATCCCAGACACTCATAGGACTAAGCTAGAGAGTGTGCAAGCGTCTGAGTGACTAAAACAGTGTGCAAGTATGCGAGTGACCAAAAGAATGACCTTGTGGGCGAGGGAGGAAAATATCGACTTACACGGTATGAAAGCTAGTGAACGACCACAAAAGAGTGACTTGGACACAGAGGCATATTTACGGGGTGGGGGGGGAGGACTAAGCGGGCTGTGGTCTAGGGCAGCTAATTTGGAGGAACAAGTAGTCAAGAAGACTAGACTAGAATTGGTGAATGGTGGTAAACTTTGTATGGTCCACTGACCATAAACGATAAATCCGCTTCCAGAGGTTGTTCCGCGAGAAGCACTACGTTGGAAACCCCTGTGCTAGAGTCATAATTAATCCAAAATAACGTGTAAACATGAGATACGTCATTTATATTGCAAGAGATTGTATAGTTATCAAAATTTAAGAAAAATTGACTTTTTATACGGACACCCTGTCCTCAAAAAACCCAATTAGAAAGTTGTTGCTCAGTCTCTTCAGAGTCCAACGAAAAAATGTTACGTTTAATATTCGTCAAGGTATTAGAATTCAAATATCGGAGAAAAGTCGGAAATGAGCAGCAAAAACTAATGGAAAACGCTTCTTTCCCTCATTTGTGCTGTTCTTCCCCAACTTTTATCCTATATTTGAGTTCTAATATGTCTCGGCGAATACGACATTTTTTGTTGGTCTCAGAAGAGGCAGGGTAACAACTTCCTGAGTGGGTTATTTTGGACAGCGCGATCGAAAAAAAAATTAATTTTTTCCGTCTAAATAACATACAATATGAATGACGTATCTGAGGTCTACTCGTTACTTGGATAATTTTTATAATTGCCTCCAGGATCAACGGTTTGCCAGTAATTTTCGGCACGGGTAGTTAGCTATGCAACCTGTATATCACAGTAATGTTTCATTATGAATTACTTTAATTTTAAAATACAATTTTTTCGTTAGTATTATCATGAAGAATACAAATACAAAGTTCACACACACACACACACAACAGACAAAATGTTAACGAGGTGGCTGAAAAAAGATTATCATAAGAAAAATATGGATGTCGAACATGTATCTAAACTATATGAAAAATACAGCAACCCAATAAGAGCAACAAAAAAATAATAATTATGATAAATCAAGTATATCTTCATAGGTTAAGCCCCGTGCGTCATCAACAGCACGCGCGCTTTTTCACTGCACCCCCCCCCCTCCCCCCGACCAAGTCCATGTCCCTCTGTTGGTAAGATATCAGCAACCTTGTTATTAAAGAATCCTTCAACAATGTAGCAGTTACATAATGATATATATTGGTTATGTGTTGAGATGTCATCAGATTGGAAGAATGTTTACTACCTAGTAAATGAGTAAGTAGTATCACCTTTGGCGTTGAACTACTACGTTGGCCACACTACGGCCGGCGCATGGATTCAACCAGAGCGTGTGGAAAAGTGCCGGTGCATGCCGAACATCAGCTACAGCTGTCTGCAATTAAGGCAGGATTATTGTGTAGTCTTTACTACAAAAAATTGAAAATGTGCTTCATGGGATTCAATTGATTACAGCGAAGTCTAAGGGATGATAAAACTATGCAGTAACAAACCAGAACCTGTAAGAGGAGTCATTGTCCCGCTGGTACACTTGACGTTCATCTGGATGGATGACACGCATAAATGGACATAAGTGTAAAATACCACACCACAAGCCAACAGTTTTACGTTCAGTGATAACTTGGACAACGAAAATTCAGTATAATCTCTCATCACTGGAGGGTTCAGAAGCCTGAAATAAATGCCGACACTGCCTAGGCTCTCAGTGAGAGTCACTTTTTTCTGAAAATTGCAAGTGCCTCTTTATTGTTAAAATGTTCAATTGCTAAAGCATTCAAGTCGTTATCTTTATATTGCAACAGCAGAGAGAGAGAGAGATGGCGCTTGAAAAATTTGTATTCTTTTATTCCTCATTTCTATATAAAAGATCTTTTTCTCTCATCTTTAATGTTTATTGACTTACACTGACTGCCTCCTGAACTCTTCATTTGTTGCTGTTGAAAATACAGTGAAGAAGACTGATAAGAACGATGCTCAAACTATAAAAATACAAAACAGAAAAAAACAGAAAATTCAAAGAGAAGAATCAATGCAAGCAAGATCCAAGAACTTGAAAAATTATCAAAAAGTTGACCAGAACAGACCAGTTGACCAGTTGTATAGAACAGCCTGGAAAAAACCTCAAAATCTACAGCGGAAAAAAGAAAAAAAGAAGAAAGGGATTAATTTCTATCCCGGAGGAACAATTGCACTATATGATCTCCGTAAAAAGGGTTCAAGAAAGAGAGGTTATGGATGAAAATACCGAGGAGAAGGAGGAAGAAGCATTATTACCAATGCCAGGATGTTGTTGACCTAAAAAAATCCTAAAACGTGACTAAAACAAATCAATGCTATTAAAAGATGACAAAACAAATTTCTTTAAAAACTGATTGTGATTATGCTCTTCAGTGTAAAGGAAATTTTCATGTCACTGAAAATCACATGTAAATTCATTCTCAACATTATATTTCCATCTCAAACTACCAATGGAATTTTTCATGTTAAAAATTTCTAATTAATGGAAAAGTATTTAGTAGAATTTAGGAAATCTAAAAGTTCCTATCCAGATCGATTTAAAGTAACGAAAACACGTCTTCTCGCTCAATAGGATCAGAATTCCTTGAATTCATTTAATGTTTCACAAAAAGAGGCGGAAAAATTGTAAAAAAATGGGGGGGGGGGGCGATACAAATGCTATCGACATCTGAGCCCTGATTATTACCATCAACCAAAGAAAGAATACTTTCACAAAATTTGTTAGAACCGCAAACGAATCGGACATAAAATCATCGATCACAGAATCAGCTGAAGCATCCAAAGAGTTTAAAATTGGAGAAAGTAGGTATATCAGAGAAACTTTTTTCACCGCTGAAAGGAATGAGGAAAATATTTCGAAATAAATACTTGAGAGTGCCAAACCACCATGGTAAGAAGAACGTTGGTAATAAGGAAACCAATTTTTTTTTTTTAATTTTCGAGAAGCAAGATGAAAACGGAAAAATGATGCGAATAGGTACGCGAAACAAACTTTCCGATGGTGAAAGACACAGAGACAGAAATGGAAAGTAGAAGACGATCCTTCACCAACTCAAACTCATTGTAAACTCCTCAATGGATAATAGTTGTGAAGAAAAAGTATTATTTACCTAATTTAACTCTTAAAAAAAGCTAATCAGCTTCTTAATGCACTACAGGAGCGCACAAATAGAAGCAACTATTGTCAACGGAATCGTGCCTTACAAACAGAGGAGGTCCATGGCAGAATCAAAGGAAATTCTGTATGGTCTGCAATAGAAACTGGTAAGAAACAGGTGTTCTTAATGATAGCTTCTCAGAAGATAATTCCTCTACATATGAATTCATTATCGAAGAAATAAATGAAATAAACACAATTCTTCACTCAAATGACATTATAGAAAAGCAGCGAATTGCATTTTTAAGGAATGAAGAGGCAACACCTACAGTGTACATAGATACACACATACTCAATGACGTCTTCTCCGAAGAAAATTCCTCTGTCTACGAATCTATTATTGATGAAACGAATGAAACACCTTTTCTTCGTTCAGATGATTCATCTGTATTTTCCAAGAAATGAGGAGACAACCCATAAAACAATGCTTACAGGCGCGCTCGATGAAAAATTTTCAGATGATAGTTTTTCTACATACGTATCTATCGTTGAAGAAATAAATGAAAAAAAACAATGATGTATTACACACTCAGCCGACACCACAGGAAAGCAAAGAAATGTATTACCAGGAAAAAAAAGTGTGGGAAATTCATGATGTGATCGCTGCCACCCAGCACTGTGAAGGGGGTCTGTGTTTGATTGTCCCCATCGCACTTTTATAGTATGATTGTAATTTTGTAACCTTGAATATTTGTATGAGCTCCTGGTGATATTTATACCCAATACTACCTTCATAGTAATGTTTATATACATTATCAATAGTATAAAAAAAAGAAATTTTTGTAAAATAAATAATGTATGCATGTAATTCAAATGTGAATGCCCAGCACTGTCAACGGAGGCTCTGCTTGATTATTCCCGTCGCAGTGCAGGCTCTGTGTGTATTCTGTGTGTGTGTATATATTGCATGTTCTGTAAGGGGAAGGGCGAGCAGAACTGCTCAGCGCTGTGGACGGAGGCTTTGTTTCTTCGCTTCCCGTCACAGTCGAGGCGCTGTATATATGTACTTTGTATGCATTGTGTATTTTGACTATTCTCAAATCTCTCCCACTTCAACATGTCAGCTTCTTTTTCTTCTTTCTTGCCCACAAGTCTATTCCACACTTCTTTCGAAATCCCAGGCTGTGGACTCCGGTCCTTATGTGCCGCTGGGCGCACGTGCAATTTTTCTCCCTAGTCATTGGATTCAGTCACCCATTTTTGTCAAATGGTTTGTATGTTGCATTGAGTTGATGGCTGTCTTCATGGGGAGAACGACGCGAGTAATTCGAAACTTGCGAGCTCGGGGCAAGGGGAGCCACCACTATAAATCTTTGCTAACTTTTCCGACACAACTCTGCCTCTTTTGAGGTAACGGAAGTAAGGTGCTTTGCATCAGTCCGGGGTTGTGAGCGGTTCTATCTATCTATCTATTACCAGGAAATGAGGGGACAATATTTAAAAAGGTTTATGAAGGCGCACAAGATATTGATTGAAACCTAACCAATTCTTCAAATAGGAATCAGCAAACAAATACAGTGAAATCTCGATAAGTCGAACGTGCAACAGCCGACAAAAAACTTCGAGTTATCGTTAGTTCGACTTATCGGAAATTCCGATTTCACAGTGGGAAAAAGAAAAAATTATTAAAATTACAGCGCTATTCACGAATATATCGTTTTGGTAAAGCATGTCAAACTACTGGAAATGAAGAAATTCGAAGAAAGATAAGTTATTCTAATTTAATCATATTTAATTAGTAGCTTATACCCGCGGCATCTCTCGCGTTGATTTTGTAATCTGAAAACCACTCCGCGATAATTCTCCCATGTAACATTTGAACCCCTCATGACTCCCTCGGTGGAATGAATTTTCAGAAATCCCGTCTCAGAGTAGAAAAATGTACATTATAAAATATAATACCGACTAAATTTCATATTTATGGCATCGTGACATCACCCAGTGATTATTCCTCCGTATAACCTTTGAAACCCCCCCCCCAGGGGGGGGGGGGTTGATGTTTTGAAAAATTACTTTTCAGTGAGTCCCTACATTAAAATAAGAAAATACTGATCAAATTTTTCATATTTATGGCTTCAGCGTTTTCGTCTCATCGTAATTTCTCTTGGTTACCTTTGAACCGCCTTATGCCCCCGGAGGAGTCAAATTTCGAAAAACCCATGCTTGGTGGTTCTTTAAGTCATGCAATAAAAGTATTGACCAAATTTCATATTCATAGCTTCAGATGTTTCGGCTCGACGATGATGAATCAGTCAGTCAGTTAGGGCATGTTATTTTATATACAGGGTGCAGAGCAAACAGAGGGTATTGCATTTTACCGGCAAACCGTTGATCCTAGAGAGGCATACTTCCAATTAGAAAAAGTTCTCAAATAACGTGTTGTACTCAGATATGCCATTCATGTTTCAAGGGGTTATATTGTCATGAAAATAAAAAAAATGAACTTTTTATACCCTTTGTGTGTGCCCAAAACCCAGTTAGAAAGTAGTTGCTCTATCTATCCTGATACGAAAAAAAACATGTTTCTAAGTACAATATTCACTGAAACATTCGAAAAACGAAGGAAATATGGGGGAAAAACAGCTCTAAATGCGAAAAACCATTTTACCCGCATGTAACGCTGTTTTTCCTCCAATTTCCTCCATTTTTCGAATTTAAATAACTCAGTGACTATTGCACTTAGAAACATGGAGTTTTTTTTGGCATCAGGAGAGACAGGGCAACAACTTTCCAATTAGGTTTCGAGGCAGACTGGGACCTATAAAAAGTTAATTGTTTTATTTTAATAATATTGTTAATAAATTTATTTTATTTTAACTGTAAAACCCCCTAAAACATGAATGACATATCTGAGTACCACCCGTTATTTGGATACTTTTTCTAATTGGAAGTATGCCTCTAGAATCAACGGTTCGTGAGTAAAATGCAATACCCTCTGTTTGCTATGCATCCTGTATATAGATTGAATGAAAATATTAAGAAATAAAACTAGACGTACGTATTGTATTACGGAAACGGACGCATACATGATACTCGTATAAATGAAACTTATTCATAAATAAAGTGCATACAAGATTATTTTCTGTCAAAAAATGTAGTGATTTTTGACTGTTTTCCTCTTGTTTCGTGAGAAGGCCATTCACATTTTGCAGGCAGACAAATGAATCCGCTAAAAGAATCAGCTAAAAATTCTATTATTAAATGCTACTTTTTAAATTTTTCTCATTCCCAAAAACTTCGACTTGAGAAGAGAAAACTTCGAGTTAAAGGGAAATTTTAACACTGAAATACGGAAAAAGTTCTGGGCTGAGTGAGAACTTCGACTTAAACTTCGAGTCCTTCTATCTCTAGGAGGTGCTGATAAAACGCGTTTTACCCGCATTTATCTTGTTTTTCCCCAACTTTTTTCCGTTCTACACGTTATTTGGATACTTTTTCTAATGGAAGCATGCCTCTATAGAATCAACGGTTCGCCAGTAAAATGCGGTGCGTGCTGGTAGCTATGCACTGTATACATGAGAAGAATAATTTAAACTGGAATCTATGCTGCCACCTATCAAATAAAACACAAATGCCATAATTCTTGATTAGTGTGCCGTATTTAAAAAGAATCTAGCATGGTATGATAAATAATTGATAAAGCAATATATCTTGCAATATTTAACAGCTAGTTTTAGTAATTAAAAAACAATTTTAATGAAAATTAACAGCTTGAATTTTTGGCAAATATTTACTGACATAATTTTTCTGTACTTAAATAATAACTGTTAAAAAATTTCGAGGCAAACATATAATATATATAATATTTTAATATAGTAACAAATATTATTTTTTATAAATCATATATTAATGTCATACCGCATTAATTTTTTAATGCGGCACATTAATCAAGATTACCAAATTCAAAAGAATAATAACAGTTTTTTTATTTTACAGATGGCAGCACAAGTTCTAGTATAAATGATATGTTTCTTGTGTATATATATATTGCTTGCTTCTTTTCCCGCTAGATTAATAATCCAGTATGGGCAATATTAAACTCTAAGCAGTTTAAAAATAAAACATACAACCATGGCGAAAACCGCACTACTAGTCCAAGATGGCTAAGAAATGACTCATGGGTATGCACTGTTTGCCAATTTCAGTCGGAACCCACAGGCCACTATGTCATATTTAGAATTTAGGATATATATATTGCTAAAATAATAATACAATTCAGTGCTGCCATCTGCCATCAACTTTAGTTAGACAAATTTATGGCAGATGACAGCACTACACGTAACAAGTATTACATAGAAACAAACTTTACGTCAGGTTCACGACAGACACGCACATTCCAACATGTACCAACTCGTTCCGCAGAGGAACGTGGACGAGGTGCATGCATGGTTCAGTTGTAGTAGTATAATTCAGTTTTATTGCATAGAATAACTACTAGTTAAAGTGTGGAATAACACCCTCATTCCACACTTTAACTCGTTAAAGATGTTGCCATAGTGATAGCCATAGTTGCCTAGTGACGTTGATAAGAGTGTGCTTGCCCGTGTCCTCATTTCTGAACCTGATAATCCTTGGTCAAAAACAAGAAGATCGAAAAAAATCAGTTTCAATTGAAGAAATATCGGGATTTTTCAAATATAATGACGCCATCTGTTGTGAACAAGAAAACGAGTTATTAAGGGGACACAAGCTTGCGTCTTCATTATCATATTTCCGATCCAGAGTAACCGTACTCAGAACACAAACATTCTGGCATGTACCAATTCGTAAAAAAATTCTGGAGGAGGGTTTACGAGGTATATGTACGGTTTAGTGTTAGTAGTGGTAGTAGATGTAGTGAGGAGTGGCACTATATTTTTTCTACAGTATATAGAGCTGTATCTAATTCATTATTTATATGTATGTATATAATGCATTTTGTATATACAGTCGGATCCCGTTATAACGAATACCGTTATAGCGAAAATTTCGTTGTAACGAAATCTTTTCCAATCCTTCATATCAATTTACATAGCAACAATATATTCTGCAATTCCGGTATAACGAAATGAAAAATCCGTTATAACGAACTCGAAAACAAGTTGCCGAAAAACAAAAGAGTTAAAATCTCCATCTACTCTTTCAAAGATTTTGAAAAAATCGGACGTAATTAAAATTGCGAATTCAAACAGTAGTTATTGGATCTCCTAGGAAAAAGATCTAACTTTCAAATTTACGAGTTGGGATGCAGCTGTCTTTACCTGGTTTCAGGACATTCGTTCCCGAAATGTGCCAGTTACCAGTCCACTCAGGAGAAAAGGTTTTGGAATTCACGCGAGCTTTTGGATGCGAAAACTTTCAAGCAAGTGTCGGCTGGCTGAATCGTTTCAAAGAACGGTATGGTGCGGTAGCAAAACAGATTTGCGGAGAAGCAAATTCAGCTGGTATGGAAAATGTAAATGAATGGAAAGCTAATGAAATATCGAAAGTAATAAAGTTATATGACCCTTCCGATTCATTCAACGCAGACAAAGCCGGAACCTTTTCCCAACAGTTTTACCTAATAAAACTTTGACATTTAAAAAAGACAAGAGGATTTGGTGGCAAAAACTCCTAGTGACCCTTAACTGCTTTGTTTTGCTACAACATGAACGGAATCGAAATAAAGAAAAGTTATCGGAAAATTTGTAAATCCACGGTGCCTGAAGAACATGAAATCACTCTTGTAATTAATTACAAATCAAGTCGAAGGGCTTGGATGATTACAAGAATTTTAAATGAAAGGCTAGTAAAGTTTTATGGAAAAATAGGAAGAGATCCTGCTTCTTATCGCTAATTGCACGGCCCACATTGAATTTTCAAAATTAGAGTGCATTCACATCGAACACATGCCTCCTAACTGCTCGTTTTGCAACTGTTTGGCCGATGCATAATTAAGGTGGTGAAAGGAAAATACCGTACGCAACTGCTAGAAACGTAAATAACTATTTTTTCCTTAAAATCAAATTCTGCGGCAACGAATTTCTTCGCGCATGCTAAAAATCGGAAATTCTTTTATAACGAAGTAATTTCTTCGGTTTCTTGGAGTTCGTTACAACGGGATTCGACTGTAATTCATTAAAGTTTCTATAAATATCTAAACCTTCTATAAAAAAATGTATATTGAAGGGTAAAAAAAAAACCGAATAAACATATTTTTGTTATAATTTTTATTCCTTTTTTATTCATGTTATTTCCCGAGTCATTTTCCAGTTCATTTAGCATTAGAATACGCGAATCAAAATCCAGACAAAAAACTGCTACCTTTAATATTTGCAAGACAAAAATAAAACAAAATCTTCTAGCACAAAACTCACTATTAAAACTCGTGCCGGTGGGCTTGAGTTTTCAAGTTAATGCTATACACGAAGAAAAATTTTCGTAAAAATTGGGAGAGCAGAAGAGAGAGGGGGGCCCCCAGACTCTCTCAGACTGTACGAGTTTTAATGTAAACCGATGCATAACTTAATCTAACGCAGTGGAAAGACGCCCATATGGCAAATTTTCCGGGGCCTTGAGTATTTTTTAAAAATATATATATATATATTATTTTATTTTTTTAAAAAACATTATTTTTTTTTCCCATCATTCTTCCACTTATGGCATTTTGCCAGAAAAACAAACGCTAATGGTATCAGGAATGTTATCCAGAGTTCGTTAATTAAGTGGACGGTCCTTTTTAAGAGAGCGAGAGAATAGAAAAATGTTGAATTTTTAAAACTCTTCTCTCTGCTTGTTGTATACATACGTATCCTTTTTAGCTATTCTTTCCGCTTTAGAAAACCATTCGTAGCATACAAGAGTAGTAGTATGCAATACTTTATTCAAGTTACTTTTAACAAGACTTAACAACGCCCTCTCTTTTCTATTTTTCCGTCCTGTATCTCCTCTCTTTGGAAATGTAGTTTTTTTTGTGTGGAAATTTTAGATCTTTTGTTATTAGTGAAAAAAGGAAATACATATATATTTTTTTTTGGAGATTTGAAGCACGAGATGTGAATAGAAATAGAGTTACAATTATGAAGATATGAAATCCATTAAGAGGAAGTCTCTAAAACAACTCATAAATGTTATTATCTCTCATCTCTCTTCTTTCCATTTTGTTTGAAATAATTCATTTTGAGTAAAATTGATGATTTGTTTTGGGTTATTTTGGAATTCAATTTTTTCTGTCATTTTTGAATTTTAGTTTTTATGTTATTAGAGGATTAAATTTTTTTGTATCATTTTGTAATTAATGTTTTGTGTGTTATTTTGTAAAATGTTTAGTATTGTTAATGTTTTATGTTATATTTTGTAATTTTTTTTGTATTTTGAAATTTAATTTTTTTATGAAATATTTTTAGGGGAATCGATCAAAATTTTAACTGGCTAATCAAAATATTTTAATCGATTAATCGAATTTAAATAGAATATTTTCAAATGCTATTCATTCATAGCAAACTGAGTACTTATTGGTAACTATGTAGTATTGACTGATGCTATAAAATATATTCTATTCATTGAAGGGATTAAACAAATATAGAAATAGATTAAGAAATAATGGTCCCTCTCTTTGAAGGGTTATATTTAATACCGTCCCCCCACATACGCCAGAAACATGAATGTGCAAATTTCAAGAGCTTGGTAAACGATGTTAGAATGTTACTCGAGGGAAATTGTTCTTCGAAAATGTGTGTTTCAATAGGGGGTAATGTTCGTTTCTGGTAAAACAGGTCGCAAAATAAGTAATCCAATCAGCTGATAAACCTCCCAAAAAAAATTTGTATATTCATGTTTTTGGCATAACGGGGAAAATATTCTGAACCTGCTTGTGATATCCTGGAATTTCTTAACATGGATCTTGTCGGTTTTTTTTAAATCAGTTATTTTAGAAATCATCACTAGCTTTCGTTGAATCGACTTGTCGACTTGTGTTTCCTTATTTTAAAATGCGGTCAATTATCAGAAATGTTATGTACAGGATCATAATTTAAGACATCCAATCGGTTTAGTCAAATAAATTAATTAAACTATAAACTTTTAATAAAAATGTTATCTAATTTTGATCGGATTGATCGAGTCGATTAACGCAAATAACATTTTTAACTGCGATTAGCAACTGATCGATTAATCGGACTGGCTCTAATTATTTTGGAATTTTATTTTTTGTATTACAGTATTTTGCCATTTTATTTTTTGTATTACAGTATTTTGTAACTAAATTTTTTTGTATTATTTTGGAATTTTCTTTTTGTATTATTTTGGAATTTTCTTTTTGTATTATTTTGGAATTTTCTTTTTGTATTATTTTGGAATTTTCTTTTTGTAGAAACAAGAATGGACTCTATCACACGGGGTAAGTGTGCATTTGCGTGCCCCTCGGTAATTTTTCGGGAGCGGGAGCGAAAAAGTTTCAGTTCTCACTTGTTCAAAGCCTGGAGCACAAAAAACCACCTCGAATTTCCTTAGTTTCTGCCCTAGGAACCTTGGAGTAGGTATTTTGGCGTTAATATTCAACTCTATGTTAGAGATTTGAGATAAAAAAAAATAACCCCAAAAAAGAAAGAAAATGTGATGGCTCATGAATCAGAGCTAAAAAAGGAAAAGTTATCTGGCATAATTGAAAATGGTAAAAACACAAGACAAGTTCTTTAAAAGCCGGATGTATGGTCAAGTTAATTTTGTTTGGACAACAATGTGTACGGCTTTGGATTGATACAAAAATCAGTTTTATCCCGTCCCGGATAAAAACATTTTCAACCTACCACCAAGGTCGACCTTAGGGGCGGCACAGGAGACTTTCTACCCGAGCGACAGTTGAGCTCGAGCTGTCCCAACATTCAAGTATAAAGTCACTACAAATACTATCATACTATTTGAAACTTGAAACATCTTCCAAAAACCATGCGTAGAAAATTACTAACTAAAAAATCAAAGAAAGATCAACGTTAGAAACGTGATAGGATGACCAATAGTTACATGAACTCAGAAAAAGTCGAGTATCATGCATTTTCACTGTTTTATTTTTATCAAAACAATATTTTTCAACAAGAGTCGTAAGAGGACTAAAACACGCGATACACGTTTCTCTTTCTGTCCCGTATTCGCTATTTATTTATTTATTTATTTATATCCATTAGCTACTCCACTGCCGTTAACTCATTCCGAACCGACACGAAGAAAGACGAACCCGGCACGCGAAATTGGTTCAGCACATGAAATACATAGGATTTCTGTGAGAGGGAACATGGGAAAACAAAAAAGGAAAGACATAGAATCCGGGAGGGAAACATTTACCAGAGTGGAAAATAGAGCAGAGAGAGAGGTATATTGTGGAAATGATTTCATCTTCGTGCAGAACATGAATAAGTAACAAAGAGTGGGAATAAATTTAAATAGCTGCTGAAACTATATCCCAGTCCTTAATGTTTGATAAAGGCTTAAATTATGCATCGGTCGCGTAAGAGATATAAAAGAAAATTGAGGAAAAGGGATTCCTGGATATGCTCACGTGGATTGTGTCCCCAGAATTGAATTTCTTAGACCTTTTTTCTAAAGCGTAACGTCGAGAGTAAAACGTGTTATGGCCAGAAACTGATGCAATGCAGATGCGACTTCACTTTCCATGGAAAAAAGAAAAAAAGGAGGAAAAAAATGCTTATGTGTTTCAAAATTTCGTTTTATGGTTGTTTTGTTACAGGGAAATATTTCCTTTATTGAGAAATTCAATGTACGAGGTGATCCAAAAGTATCAGCAAAAGTAAAAGCTCAGAAAATGCAGAAAACGATACAGATTTTACGAAAATACGCAGAACGACTTGAGATTTTCTTCGATAACGAAAAATTTTATTTCCAGAATAATTACATTTGTCACCGATAGGTGGCTGTCCAGGTGTGTCATTAGCTTATACGGGAGTGGATATGTTTAAATATCGACAGACAGCATCTCCGGGATCGCAACTATGATATTTTTGGTGGAAAATATAAGTATTAGAGCAATAACATTATTTTTTGCTAAAAAAATTCCATGTTTTGTATGTATTTCTGTAAAAACCACATTGTATTATTGTCTATACTTTTAATGACGGTATTTTTACTCTATTGTCATTTTCGGATCCACTGGTTATACACTACTACTACCAAACCCACACATGCACCTAGTCCACATTCCTCTGCGGAATTCCTAAAGAATGCGGAATTCCTACATGTTGGAATCTGCGTGTACGTGTTGTGAACCTAACGTGAAGTTTGTTACCGTGTAATGTTTGTAATGTATTGTGCTGCCATCTGCCATCAATTTTAGCTAACTATGAGTTAAGTGCAATGATTGAATAATTGTGCTGTTGTGACCCTCTTGCTCTCTGTGGCGAGAAACCTCTGGTATATACAGGGTGGTAACTATCGACCCTCCAATATATATATATACACGTGATTCCTTGTGATAAACTAATACGAAAAAGTGTTTTCTGTTTTTTTGATATGACTAATAATTACGAAGTTATAACATTTTTAAAATTGATTACGTTACTTCATATAATCCTGCCAAATTCACCGAACGTGCACCAAACGTATGACTTGGGGTTTTTGAAGGTGAGAATTACTATATTAACCCTAAGAGAAATCAAGGAAGCAAACGTTTTTTCCCTTGTGTGTGTGTGTGTGCGCGCTTCAAAGTTTTACGCGGTTATTACCTAAAAATAAAAAATTTTCCGCTTCGATCAAAGTTGCATAACATCTGTGTTCATTCGATTTGTCTCGTTTAAATGAGTAAAGTATCACTAACAATTTTGAGATGAGATTTTTTTTTCGTGCTCCAATTTAGAGGATTTCGACGGCTTACATGTTGCACACGCGCTTTTCATTGCGATTCTGGAACACAATTAGCTTGATTAACACCATAAGCTTGTTGAATGAAATCAATCATTGTTACATATTGTTATTCTGAAGTCTAGAGCAGGGAACACACTTTTATAGAAAACTATAAAAGTTTTATGAAAGTTCTTTTATAAAACTTGAAAAATGCAACCAATTAGTTTATCGGATACATTCAAGCAAATGCAACCGCTAAGCTTATTGATTGCATATGTTCAGTTTTTTTTGGAATAATTTTCTTTATAAAACTTTTATATATAATACCGGCCTAACAAATGCAATTTAAAAATTTTGCATCTTATTTAAATTATAAATGTGCGTAAAAGAATATTCAAAGGAATTTTTAGGAAAAGAAACGGGAAAAAGAGGAAAGAAAAAACGTGAAAGCTGGGGGGGGGGTGGAAGACGTGATTTTTCGAGAGAAAAAATTAAGAAACGAAATATTTATATAGCATTATAAACCAAGAAATGATGACAAAATTAGTAGTGCCTGGGATGGCGAGAGGCTGAAATCCGTCTCTGCTAAGAAGGTCTGGGGCCAACTGCTTACAAATACTCGTACAAATACGCCCTTGGATGAAAATTCACCTGAAAAAAATGCCAAGTTTTGTGCGAATCATGCAGGCTATAATAAATTTCGAATTGGTATCAAAATCTTTCTTTTAAAAGGTAAAAAGAATTTATTAACATTTCAGCGCGATAAATATCAATTACAGTCACAATAACAGTCCCCTTCGCTAAATACTGGATCGCGCAGTAAACAATATGCAATGAATGCACCTTCCTTCAAAAGATTTCACTTAACAGCGAAGGGGAGAAAATTACCAGATTTTGGGAACAAAGTGTTGATTTGGTCAAACAAATTTTTTAATAGATGTCGTTTGGCAAGCATTTTATAAATCTAGTGACAGAAGGCCTCTGCACCGTTTGCCATAAACGTCATTCAGACTACCTAGCAAGTTTGCCACATTTTGAATCACAGCATCCTATTTCGTTTCTTCTTATTTTGGCGTAGAATCTTCCTGATTGGCTCACAAATACCGAATAGTGATTGGATGTGGGAGCATGGAAATCACCAACTCTGAGCTCGGTGATTTCTTTTCCTCATATACTAAGTGGAAAAGCGCCAATCGCGGAAAAAGAAGTCCTTGAATATTTCAGTTCATTTTCAAAAAGCCGCAACCCCCAGCTAGGGAACAAATTTACTTTCGTTGGATGCTTGGCGCCTTACTGACCGTTACAGAGCTGAAACGTCACAAAAATTCAAAATGTTATAACTCTGGAAATATTCGTCCGATTCTAAAACTGAAAACACTTTTCCATATTAGTTTTTCACGAGAAATCGCATGTATAATTACTGCTCTTCAGAACGCTATTTGCAGCCCGGAAGGATACCCTTGTCAGCCAGCATTTATATCGCTGGCCTGAGGTTGTATCTCACCTTATAGTCACACCAAGCCAGCTCCCTGCTCTCTTGCCGTATTTTGTTAGTTACACTCAAATAATATATAAAATAAGATGTAGTCACAATTATGTGACTTGACTGGGTAGTTATTTCTATTCAACTATGCAGATAAAAACGGATAAAAATATATATCTCCTATCAAAAATTAACACGCCATCCATAAACTTTCAGCGTATGCCTAGGAAGATTTCTAATGAAATGACCTATAGGTATCTACCTATAGCTAAATTATAATGACCGTCTTTCTGAGCTAGAAACGGCTGTGACTCTCGAGAAAATTATCCAGTTTCCTCATCGGTAATTATTGCTTCACATTTTCAGTAAATCGTTTTCCAATAAATTCGCGAGTATACTGAATCTATCACTTTTCCGAGCTAGTAATTTGAAGAAAAATTACGTTTTTTCCCCTTATTAAAACTAAAAATCAAATCATGAAGAACATCTAAACCTTATTAATTACGTGTTTCAAGAAGCCTAAAAAAATATTTAAAAAATAAAGTGACTTAGTGGATTGATTTCATGTTAAAACGATTTTCAATATTTTGGTACATATGTGTACGGCGATATCGCTAAAGAATCGATTTATTTCGAAGGAACGAGAATCGATTTTTAAGGTGTTTTTCCCAACAGGTGATTCGATTTTTTTAAAATTAGTTTTAATTTAATGAATTTTTTAAATTCATTTCATGTGACTTAATGATGCAGTTATTAAGATGATAGAAGAAGGAACGGATTGTAGAGCTACCCTGCTTGGGGCTTATAAGCACGGTGCTTCCGTTCGATATCGGTACATGAGCCTCATCGCTCAGGGTTACACTAACGATAGTCCCGGGAAATATCGTGACTTACTCTCATGAATCTCGCATGAGACAGAGAGAGAAAACATTACTTACAGATGAAGGAAAAATATCCGTATATCAGTAAATAATTAACCAGCAACTGCGATGAAAGAGAGAAAATGACCAGATGGTTGCACGAATATAACGAAATTCATGTTATAGTTATGAAGGGAAGATGTTTCCCTGACATTTGGAAATAGTCTTGATTCACAGTGGAATTATTTCTTTGCATTTCAGTTCATTTCTTTAGTCTTGAAATTGACTTGGCTACAATTTACATCTCGGAAAGGTGAAGTTTTATCTTAACGAACGTGCTGAGAATATTCTCTTATTTAATAAGACATTATTAAACTTCATCGAAGTAGTATAGTAGGCAGTCTCAATAATTCTGGGTACTTTAATTACAAGTTATTGAGCGAAGAAAACGCTCATGAATTATCTCCATTCGTCAATGGGGCACGATATTATATTTTTTTAAGTTTTAAATGCCAAATCTTTCAAACACTTGCCAAAATCCGTTCTTACAGGAGGGCCCGGGTAAAAGGATCCGAAAGTAATGGTTTATAGTGGGAGAAACAATCATGATTATAGATCTTAGTTGTATAAAAAAGGGCAACTCCTCGAATATAAATTTCAGGTAAATAAAGTTTAATATGGTTATCCTTAGTGGTACTGCAGATGTCCAAATGGTATTAGATATGTTAAAGAACGCCCTTAGTGGTCCTGCAGATGGCCAAACTGTATTAGATCTCTTGACGCGCACCATTAATGGTTCTGCAGATGTCCAAACGGTGTTAGACGTATATCAAAATGAGAGATCCGCTCGCATTCACACTTTGGAATCGGAAACCCCAGAAATCACTTTATCGTTTTATCATTGAGTTTTTGCTTTAGTATGATGTTACGAGTAATCCAGAACTGTTAATTTGAAATTTACTATAAGGGCAGTAGAATTTTCAATCTTTCCTAAATATATTTTCGCATCAGCCAGCTGTTAAGAACCTTCAAATGGTAATTATATTCATTTTATGTTCATAATGCCGCTGAAATGTTGTAATAATAAAAGTAATAAAATATTGAATAAAGATCGTGTGTACGAATATTTTATATAATTCAGCATGGGTCTGTGAAACCCAACCTGCGCACTCACGGAAACTTTCAGGTCACCCGTGCACTGGAGGGTTGATACCTTTAGCCCAGACAACCCATACTTTCAGGGAACAAAATAGTAAAATTAATTCCGCTAATGGTACCAAAATCATAAAGTCAACTTTATTAGTACGCTTCTCAAACACAGGACAAAGCAAATTTGAATTTGCATTAATAAGAGCGTTTTAATCGGAGAAACCTTGTTATAAATTTGCATACACGCATCGTGCTTGCTATTTGTAACCTATGATTTTTCCTCATGCATTCAATGATAAATTATAGGCAAAACCTAGCGTTCAATTCCATCGGCATGGTAACACAGCATTTTTCATTTCCAACAACACCGGCCATCAGTTTTGTTGTTTATTCATGCCGCGTCTGTGTGATGTCGGTAGAAAAAAAAAATGCAAAAATGAATTTAGCATCACAAGCATGGGTTTCCTTTGAGTCGAGATATTGAAAAGAATTATAGAATATATATATATTATATACGTGTATATATGCGTAAATTATTATTATTATTATTATTTTCTAGATAAAAATCGAATTGGAAATGTCAAACGTCATGCTACGTTTTATCTTGGCTCTGTACATGTCTGATACAATTTTTTTGGTTCCATTTCCCTGTTTCTGACTCACAATAAAAAATATAACCAAGTCAAGGTTATAATGTATTTTGGGAAAACTTTTTCTTTTCTATATCAGTAACGAACTCTCTAGACAGAAGCCATTTTCGTAATGCAGTTTCGCCATTTCCTTCGACATTCTTTCATAACTTTTCTTCATATTTTGTAGTTTCTGATCAAATCCAATATTATTACGTTGACGGATATTGGCATTTTGACGGTGATTTGTGATAAGGGGGGGGGGAAATACAATCGTAAGGAAAATAGTGCAGTATTCGTCCATCTGAATGATCTTTGAAAATTATTGCTAGAGCTCGGAAATTCAGGCGAAATACCATAAATGCAATTTTTTTTTTATTATAATTTTTTTGTTGCTGTAAAAATGTCTTTCTTGTAATTTTCCTGCCATAAATACCTATTTCGATATTGTATTTTATGCTATTATTATATGTTTCACGGTATTTATTCCTGAGTTTAGAGGACTCATTCTCTGTAGTATTTATATATTTTTAGCATTGGGAACTACAAAAGAATTTTTATGTTTAAAATCTTAAACCCTTATAGTACGAATCAAGATGCTTGATCGATTGTTAGAAAAATGGAATGGTTTGAATGGCCGTGTTTCTCTTTCTCTCTCCGCCGACAAGCACATTGCCCTGTCTGTGATTTTCGTTATCGTAGATAATGGAGGGGGAATTTCGGAAGTTCTAAAATGTTGTGTGTTTTATTAGTAATAATACATAAGAATTATGTGCAATATTTGGTTAAGAAATTGGAAGACCGATCAAAAATTTGTTGATGCATAAGGCGAGAAGAAATGTTTTACTAGCGTCCTCTTCTGTTGACTTAAAATACCAATTTCTGAATTGTATCATATAAGTATATCTTTACTATATATATATATATTTCAATCATGTTTTAAGTTATTATTTTAATAAAATTTGTTATAGTAAAACTCAACTATAGAGAAATTTGATGTAGTCAAATATTGGTTAATATATTTTTATATTATTTTGTTATGGTAAACAACTTTTAAGTTTTGACAATTTTAAATTTTGATTTTGTGCATGCTAAAATAAGTTACTTTTTCAGCGTCATCTGTCTTTGAGTTTACTATTTTCTGATCTTTCACGTGTAAATTTTGTGGCCACGCTTTTTCATTTTCCATCTTTTTTTTTATTCGAGAAATCAATTTCTCAATAATTTTCAAAGTAATTGATTATTTTGGTGAGATGTGCTCACTTATAAAATAACTGGATAGGGTGACATATCCGATAATACGATGGTTTCTTCTGCCTTAAAATGAGTCGCAACCCTTAAAAAATCGCTAAAAAATCCTTGATGCTCATTGCAATGTAAGCGTATTTCGTAATTTTTATTTTAGGTTTTGGATGTAGGAACCAAAAATGAGGAAGCGGTGGAGGGAACACAAATTTATTGCACGATTCATGTAGAATTTTTGCCAATTAAAAAAAAATAGTGCCCAAATAATGCCCATTTAAAAAAAAATTTAATGTTTTTTTGCCTGCCTATTTTGACCATTTTATGTGCCGAAACTTCCGTGCTCTAATTATTGCTATTCCACTGAAACCTCAATATAACGGTACTTTGCCGACCAAGAAAACATCGTTGCGGAGAGGTTATCGCTATATCGTGGGGTAGCATTATAATCAGGCACCGCCAATTTTAGGCCATTGTTGGTTTCCATCCATTCTGCATAGGACTATTGGTAGAGCTCCTAGAAACCATTGGTCTCTATTTGATTGCTTTTATTTTTAGTATTTGGAGCAAACTGTGGTGCCTTCTCTTGCATCAGGTTCCGTTACTGTTATCTCTTATCTACATTAATTATTTCTTCGAACTTTGTATTTAATATGAAGGGATGTCCAAAAGTTACTCCAAAGCCCATGGATTTCAATGAATGCGGCAGGGCTGTTTTATACCGAGGGCTCAGACAAATTTCTTGCCCGTATCTATCTGGAGTGATTAATTAATCAATGTCCTGAATATAATTAATCGAAAAAATGTTCGCAGTTTTAGTTACTAAGGATTGCCCAAAATCGAATACAGTCAAAGAGGGTTATAACGATCTCGAGTGTAACGACACTTCGGATATAACACCAATAATTGGCAGTACGGACTGATTGCCATGGAGTAGGGTTTCTTAAAATTTTTCTACCCTCTGCGCTCCTTTCCCTAATCAACGCTTATCTCCACAACAGTTTAAAAATGCGTCTTTGAAAAACCTTTGTCAAACCTCTCTTCGAAGGTCTGTTTGAAAACTTTCATTCTGCGGTGCCCCTGACGAAGGTTGACGGAGCACCAGGGTTCCAAGTCTCACAGTTTGAGAACCTCTGCCATAAAGAGTAATGTTAATGGACCTCGCTTATAACGTCGATAAAAAGAAACCGCCTTTTACAAAACAAATTTTTGTGTCGAAAAATTTTTGTTTTTCACATTTACTTCCATTTTTATGACGTTTTTTTTTTGCCAAGAAATTCGTAATATTCTCTTTCTTAAAGCAGATCACATCCAGGGATGGTTGGACTATTGTTAAGTTATATAACTTAAATGAAAAATTAAAATAAAACATATACATTACACGTTGAAATTTGCGTGTTTGACCTTCCGACTTGCTTTTATTGACACTTCATGAAATATTAACGTATTTCGCATTTTCTGACTATTTTTTTATAAAAATGTTTTTGTTTTTTTTCAGTGTGCTTTGATCCTCCTCCTTTCTTCATTATAATTTTTCCCATGAAATGCATTTTAGCAGATTGCCTGTAGGATTTTTTTGCAACAATATGTGATGATTTTGTTGACATGTTTGGCAAGAATCAGCAATTTCTCGTATTAGTTATCCTAATTTTTCGTTTTTTTTTCGATCTAGTTGATCAACTTAATCATAAAGGAATAAAAATCTTATGCAAAGTATTTGATTGACTCTATATTTTCGGTCAAAAAAGGTCTTGAAAACCTCAGGACCTTATGAGACCTTATACGGTTATACGATTTATGTAGCCATACATGAATGGTAAGCATTAAGAACATGCGTGGTCAAGACGTTCGAAGCTCATTTCTCGGATGAAATTCATTTTCTTTGGGTGCAATGGACTCTGATAGCAAACTTCCTCTCGAATGAACAATATCTGTCAGTAGCAGTCAATTTATCTATGAAATGTGGAGAATATCACCCATCGCTACCATATGTGTTTATCGGATCGAGATCAGAAAAATGCGAAATAAACAAGAGATAAGTCTGATTTATAGTTGGTTATATTTTATCATCATATCCACTGGATTATAACAAAATACAATAAAAAGCAACATAGTTTCTGATATCAATATTCTCCCTAAAAAAATAGTAAAAATATTAATCTTAATTATTTGACCAGTTTTCTCTCATATGATTTTTTAGGCATTATAATGCACAGTAAAAGTTCGTTATAATGAGTACGGCTTATAACGAGAATCTTTCTATAACGGGTGATTTGCAAGTGATTGTCAAAGAGATTGTCAAAAAGTTAAGGATACAAAAAAAAGAGAGAAAATATTCTTTTTTTGCGAGTTAAAAATTAGAAATCTTCCGCTTATAACGTCAAAAAATTCTCTAAAACGTCCAATTTTTCTTTTTCCATTTCTTCACGAATCAAACTAAGGATGGATTAATATCATTTATTACCACACACGCTCCTCGTGCTTAGATAAGAATAAACACAGAAAAGTCACAATTTTAGTCCCCCAATAGGCTAAAAGGCCATAAGTATTTTACTACAAACCATACCTTTTTATATCAATTGGTTGATTTGTGATTAATTTTTAAAATGTGTCCAGAATTTCTTGTCCACCCCGTATTGTCATAGTTTTTTGATCAGTATGTTTAACCCTTTAAGAAGCATTAGCAAGATATCTAGGCTCTTTAAAAGCCTCTTATTGTAGCATCGACAAGCCCAGATATTTTTTTAAGGGTATTTCTGGTGAAACACTTTTTCCTATAGCCACTTAGTTTGCACCTGCTGGAAATCGGAAGAAAGCCTACTTCATTAAAGGAAGACGTGGCATTTTGATTGGTGTTTAGTCATTTCTGTGTGCTACGCTACTTAGTAATCATCTGTGCAATCTGACTACATGTCTAGCAACCGCTATGCATTATTAATCGTGGCCTAGCTGTAAATTGTGTATTGCGTAATTGTTACTGGTAGAGTAAAGCGACTATCTATGTAAAATGAGCAGATTCAATTTAGATGAGCTCTATTATATTGGCTTAATATTTGTATATTACTTGGATATGCTGCTGTCAAAGCCCGAAATCAGCCGGCAATTTGATCCGACCAATGTCCGAATTTCTTCTGCCGAGTTTTGGCCGGCCCTTATGTATCGATCCCCATGATTCGGGGCCATCGCCACGTCGGCGTATTTTTTCACGATAATTATGGCCATTTATAGTTATGGTTAGTTATGGCAACCTTAACGATCAAAGGAATTGGGATATTGATATCTTAGGGATCGATATATATTAAAGGGAGACGAAATTCAGACATTGACCGGGTACTGAACTTGCTTGATTTCGAAATTTGGTAGCACACAAAATATACAACAACAATCATTAATGTTTTGTATATATATACATATATATATATAATATTTTGCTAATCTTTTTATTTATAAAAATAATCGCGAATTTACTAATCGGATCCGTGTATTTGTTCAAGCGATAGATACCTCTCACGTATAATGCTGAGATTTATCGCGCATAAACGCCCTCGAGGAACTCATTGTCCGTTCATGTCTCACCCGAATGACAGATCCCGAGTGCTCCATAGAGAGATCCAGAAAATCGAGGCGCAACAATAATAGCATATTCCCCCCCCCCCCTCTTTTATCCTATTATATACGACAGGACTTGCACTTGTGATTCCAATATTTTATCTTGTCCCCCTGGACACGCAGACAAGAAGACGCGCTCCATTTGCCGAGCAATGATGGATCATTTTCTTGCCGAATGCTCTACTCGTCTTCGGCCGGCGTCGAGATAGAGATTTCCCCAATGACTAAGCTTACTAAGAAATGAAAAAAAATATATACATAGAAAAGATTCATGTCCAGCTTACGGTAATTTCATGTTTTTTTCCCCCTTCATATTCAGGTCAAGTTTAATCCTCGCGAAAAAATATGTACACAACACACACACACATGTATATTCGAGTTTTCAAGGGCGTTAAAGCGTTGAACACAATCGATAAACTGCTCTATCTGCTTAGTATTCCGGCCAATCGCAATCGAGCTTCTGCGAGCGAGTAGTGGAATGTGGATTCAACACGTACTTCGGAAGCACATATTTCCTATATTATGTATACGATATTCCAATTTCTCATCATTTTGTGAGCGAACGCTATGCATTTGAGTTTGAAGCAACACAATAACATCAATAAGAGAAACTAATAATAATTTCGATTATACCCATAAACTAATAATAATTTCGATTATACCCATAAACTAATAATAATTTCGATTATACCCATAAACTAATAATAATTTCGATTATACCCATAAACTAATAATAATTTCGATTATACCCATAAACTAATAATAATTTCGATTATACCCATAAACTAATAATAATTTCGATTATGCCCATAAAATAATAATAATTTCGATTATACCCATAAAATAATAATCTTTTTGATACGCTAAAAATAAATAGCTTGAGGTATCCGACTATGGTGAAAACGTCATACTGGAAGAAAATATCGTTTTTTTCGTTTTAACTTATATTTTTCACGAAAGCCCCATTTCTAGAGACTCCAAAATAGACCATGTTTTGTTTATAAGGTGCTTAGAACCAAAGTTACGCCCACTTTGGTGTTTCGTTTTTACATTAAGTAGGGTTAATTCGAGTAAATGGGAACGGTTTTATTCACTTCTGGAAATTTCACATGTTTCAGCCCCAAACATTTTTTTTTAAACGCCCAAATTTGTATGCAAGTACATCACGCCTCTCTCAGATTGTATTGAGATTTTAAATCAAACAATGAATAATTTTAAGAAAAATAATATCTTCTAATGTCGTGTTCACATTTTTACCACCAGATCCACCTGTAAATGTGAACGTTTAACTACTTATTAGCAGTGACCTAAATCCTGGGGGAAGGGGGCTAAATTTTTATAAAAGTTTGAATAATTCGCAGTTTTTTTCCCCCCCTAGCATCATTTCTTAGTTTTTGCCGGTGTTCTGTCTCTCTTTTTCATTGAAAGACAAGAATTTCTTCTCATAAACGCATAATACCAATCTTCTCCCCGCACCCCATTTTTAAAAGGGGTTTTCAAGCCCCCCTTTTAAAAATTTTGAAGCCTAATAACTGCGATCGTAATAGAAAAATATGATAAAAATAAGCATTTGCAAAAGGATTTCAAAATTTTATGCCTACAATAACTTAAAAATGCTGTTCACGTTTCTCCGTATGAGGAAAAAATATGGGGTGAATGTAAACGCTAACTTAAAATTTTTCTTACGTTTTGTCTGCATAATTCATGAGCAGATAAACCTCAAATATTCAAATTTCTTACTTTCCTTTAAAAAATGTCCTCAAAACAGAAAAATTTTGTAGGGTGACAAAAATTCAATAAATTATTTGAAACTCAGTTCACAAACAAAGCATGTAAACATGTGATTATGCTTCAATGGCACCCCATATCAATTGAGCCCGAATTCGGAACTACTCTCGTCACCCGATTCATCCCATATCGTAAAAAAAGATACCGATTGTGTTTTTGGTCAGTAATGTGCATTCTCATTAGCCCTTCATCACATTCACCCCAGTCAAATGATCCTAATCTATGAATAAAAACTTTGAACGCGCTTTACGAAAGAATGCTTTTTTGACATTTTACTTGAGTTCGGAAAACCACGATTTCTAAAAATCTCTATTGATTGTGTATTGATTGTGTGAAAAAAATCTCACGTACATCAACAGATTTGAGTGTAACTTATGAGCGTACCTTACAATCCTTTAATTTTTGTTACCAAACCTGCATTATTAGTAATTAAATTTACAGTGAAAATAACAAAATATTTTATTAGTAAAATTGTTTGGAATCGTTCTTCGAATATTACATGAATTTCGCTTAAAAACTTGACATAAAAATGACTTTTTCATAGAAAATGACATAGGTAGTCCAAAATTTATGAGTGTTTTCATTATTTTTTAGACACTTTCTATCAAAAACGTTATTGAAACGTTATTTGAAACGTTATTCTCTTAAGTACCATTTTATAGAAAAGTTGCAAGAAAGGTAGTCGGATAGCTTAAAATTATTTTTTCCTATTAACGGTTTAAAATGATATAAAATTCGTAGTTTTCCATATAATGCATATAATTCCATGGATATTAAAGTGTTTTTCACACTCTCACAATTGGCCTTATTGATATGAATCGGTGCTGAAATCGCTCGCATGGGAAAATAAAATGGATGGTAATAAAGACATATATATATATCGGTAACCCTTGTCTTACACAAAATGCGTATAATTATAGTTTTATGGGGGACACATAATAATTACACTAATATCGATGAAACTAATGGTGTGTGATCATGGCGTTATTTGGTGATAAGTGTAGCAAAGTTGAGTCAGGGAATGGGTGGAATTATTTTATTGCAGTTCTCCTATGATTACGATATAAAACCCAAAGTATACAACGTATATGTTCATGTGTTCAATTTCAGTTAAATGTGAAGCTATAAAATATATATACACAGGCTGTTAAAATTTATTGTTCAGCAGACTAAAAATGTTTTCAGATGCAATATACAGGTTGCATAGCAAACAAGGGGTATGGTATTTTACTGGTGAACCGTTGATCCTAGAGTCATACTTCCAATTACAAAAAATATACAAATAATGTGTAGTACTACTCAGATATGTCATTCATGTTTCAAGGGGTTGTATATTTATTAAAATAAAAAAAAAAATTTTTTATACAGTCCCCGTTTGCACCAAAATCCGATAATCCGATTAGGAAGTTTTTGATCTATCTTATTTTGATCTAACAAAAACATTTCCATGTTTTCAATATTCACCGAGATATTCAAAACGAAGGAAATTTGGGAAGGGGAAACCAGCTCTAAATGCGGGAAAATCGTTGTACCTACATTTCAAGCTGTTTTTTTTTTTGGACTTTCCTCCGTCTTTCAAATTTGAATATCTCGGTGAATATTGCACTCAAAAACATGGGAATTTTTTAGTTGCATCAGGAGAAGCATGTCGAAAACTTCCTAACTGGGTTTTGGGGCACATGGTGACTGTATGAAAAGTTAATTTTTACTTTAATAACTATACAACCCCTTGAAACATGAATGTCATATCTGCGTACTACACGAACGTTATTTGGAAACTTTTTCCAAGTGAAAGTAAAAAGGATCATCGCGGTTTGCCAGTAAAATGTCATACCCCCATTTGCTATGCACCCTGTACATTGAAATGCTCCACTTGAAAAGTGGAGGGGACCTTGGACCCTCGCCACCAAGTTTGAAGCTTTTATAACCGATGATTGGGGATTTATTAGTGGTTCATGAATTACGGCCTTATAAATATCGAGAGTTCCGCGAGAAGTTTTACGTGGGGGGGGGGGGGACCCGTGACGTAAAGGGCGTGCAATTGTGGGAGTGACCAAAACAGCGTGAAATATGTGAGTGACCAAAATAGGGTGCAAGTACTCGTAGGTCAGTCACCAAAAGAATAACCTGGAGAGCAAAGGAGGAAAACAGTGACCTAGAAGTTCTGAAAGTATGTGAACGATAAAAGTGAGTTGGACACAGAGACATATTTATGTTAGAGAAACGGGGAAGGTAAGTATATATGTAAGAGGGCGGGCTGTAGTCCAGGGTGGCTAATTACAAGGAATGAATAGTCAAGGAAACTACACACTAGAATTGGTGAAGGGCGGCAGAATTTGTACAGCCCACAGGCGACGAAACCATAAATCCAAGAAAAAGATGTAAACATCTTAAAAGCAGTAAACATATGTAATGAACATAGCCGACGATGCATGCGCATGCGTTCTCATGTCTAAGTTTGGGAATTTCTGTTCGACTGCTTCAATGCTTTCTCTGTGTTATATGCAGTTTACGTAAATAGTAAAAAAATATCATTACAATTAGAACTTCTGCTGCCATCTATGAAACATAAAAAATACTAAACATCAACATATTAAAAAAATTCTGCTGAGTTAGTGTGAGGATCTTTTTTTACCCCAATTTTTAAATAACCAAAGGGAAATGCATTTTACAGGGCTTACTAACGGTATATCACAATGCACAAAAAACAACTGTTAAAATTTAGAAGCAAACTTAAAAATTCAACCGTTCACTGATTTCAATGGAAGTATTATAATAGTTATTTTTTTTATTTAACAGGTGGCAGCAGAGTTTCCAGTTCAACGACGTTTCTTACAGTATTTTATTATACTGTATATTCATTTCCAATATTTTCAACGGTAAGAGGCATAAATTTTTGCGGGACAAAATTTTTTTTTTACTCTTTTACTGGTCGCGCACAAAAGTAGCTAAGAAAAGAGAAGACTGAGTTGGAGAAAAAAATAAATTAATAGCAAACTGAGAAGTAATTCGAGGACCAATAACATGTAAGTAAATAGGAGAAGAAATGACTGGTAGAAGAAATTTGTGGACCACCGGCAACAAATAAATAAATAAGAGAAAAAATTAATAGTAGAAGTAATATGAATTATGAATATAAATGAATAGGTAGCAGACCGGTAAAAATAAATGCATAGGAGGGGAAAAATAAAATAGTGAAAGTAAAATTTGATATTATTAATTATTTATTTTTGCCAGTCCGCAAATTACTCTTCGACTATTTATTCTTTCTTCTGTTTATGTTTTATATAAATAAATAGGAGAAAAAAAAAATAAATGGTAGAACTATTTTGCGGACAGGCAAAAAATAAGTAATTAGCAAAAAAACGATTCGACCCGCTGATGGCTAAGACATATATTGAAATCAAAATAGATACGGTGTAATATTCAAAATTGAATTTGAAATTATGCATTCGTTAAGTAAATTGAGCGAAATGTTTCGCGGACCGGAAGAAAATTCCCACGCACCGGCACCTTTTCACGGACCAACGGGTGAAGAACTCTGCCTACGATTGCCGCAAGCTCGCCATAGAGGCGATTCGCTAAGGACATGCATTAAAAATTTCATAATAATCATGAATGGCATAAGTGAAAATAATCAACAATCACTTTACACCAGTGGTTCTTAATCAAGAGTGACCACAGCCCTGAGGGTGCGTCACGAGATGAAAAAAAGAAATTAATATATTGACTGATTATTCAAGAAGATACAAATGATGAGAAAAATCGAATTTTTGAATTCTTTCAAAAATATACATCATATTTTGACTCATCGTGTTTTTAGCTTTCGCTCGCAGAAATATGTCGCGGGAAATTCGAATGTTTCTTGTTTGAGTGGACTAATGAGAAACGATGGTAATTTAATGAAAAAAAAATTCTTACCTAAATGCGAGCTAGCGCATATTCAAATTTAATTTTAATAAATTAATTCTGATTTAGAACGATTTTGGTACACTGAGTTTGAACAATTCCGAAACTCGCGAAGACAGCTTTACAAATACCGTCAAACGGGGTGAGAATCGCTGATATTTTGCTGTGACACCTATATCTTTCGACTTGGCGCAACGTTTTTGCCACTGCTACTTAGGTCCTGGTGCGCAATCATTTCTTATAATTTTAACTTTAGAGAAATTCACGCTGGAATGGGAAATGTCGGTGACAATACCAACCATGCGTACCAACGTTGAGAATTGTCATGGCTTTAAGTCATAGTAAACCGTACATTTTTGGTATGCTGTGGATTGTCAGAAAGAGATTTCAATCTTCAAGAATCATGTACTTTCTTCTTATTATTTATTAGGTTTTTGCAACACGATTAAAAAAATGGCCGTGTCCCTAAAAAACACAAGAAATTAGCTTTAATCAAATTCAGATAAAATTTAAAGTGTGAAAAATATATTTTAAGCTTAGAATAATTATTCAAACTATAGCGTCGAAAATTTCAAAATGAACAGAATTGAGGAACATTATTGGAAGAATTCTTCTTTAATTTAAAAATTCTTAAATTTTAAAATGTCAATGTTTTTTGGTTGAAAGTTACCCCTCAAACAATGTTTTACTTTTCTACAGCACTAATCTCTATATTCCCAGGGAAAAAAAACCAACTAATTTTCCCATTTTCTTCCTCATAAGTGTATCGGGAGTCTTGTTAGGAAAAATTATATTAATTTTCCATTGTTTTCACAATTAAATACCGTATATACTCGTGTATAAGCCGACTCGTATATAAGCCGACCCCCCTACTTCATGACCACCAAAACCGCAATAAATTGAAAACCCGTGTATAAGCCGACCCAAAAAAAATCCGTGCATTTCAGAGGGAAAAAATTCGTATATTTTCATGCAATATGAATAGCTTACGGAAATTTACAATAGAAAATGATTTACACTTTTTAATCCGTTTCTTCTGAGTCTCCAAGCTCATCGTAATCTATCAGATCATCATAGGGGTGCGTCCAGGGCAGTCTTAAGAGCATCACGGGCCGACGGGCCAAATGATTTTTCTGAGGCCCTAACAGGCAAATTTTCGAAAATCTCAACCAGATCCCATTTTTGTGAGGTCTCCGGGCCGTGTCCGGGTGGGCCCATGCCTTAAAACGGCACTGGGTGCGGCATCTTCGTTTTTATCTTCATCTGGGCTGTCATCGCCATTGTCACTTTCAAAGAGGATATCATCTTCAGTTCCGTCTATCGCATTGCTGATGCAACACTTTTTGAAGGATCTGATGATAATTTCGGTGGAAACCGAATTCCACGCCTCATGTACCCATTGACACACTAGCCCAATGTCAGGTTTCTTCAAGGCACCTCTTTTTTTGTAGTTTCTTTATCATCGGAACTTATTCATTCGATCCACAAATTCCTCAAACAGTCTTTTAGAGCAGTGGTTCTCAACCGGTGCTCCGCGGAGCCCTTGGGTCTCCTTGTGTGCTCTCCAGGGGCTCCGCGGCCGCTCGAGGAAAATATAAAAAAAACAGTGAAATTACAAAAAAAAAACAATTATAAATATTTTTAAACAGTAAAAATAAATCAGAGTAACTTTGATGAATAATTACAAAATTGGCCTACGGGGCTCCGCCATAGGATTTTTTTACTTGTAAGAGCTCCGCGAGTCAAAAAAGGTTGAGAACCGTTGTTTTAAAGGCTTGTTGATGCTCACATCTAAAGGCTGTACAATTGACGTTAGCCCACCTGGTATCGAAGTCAATGATGTTTTCGATTTGTTTGCCTTGGCTTTGACATCATCGGTTCTGTGGAGTTTGAACATACCCCATACCAATAATACCGGTTTCTCGAACACTGCTACAAAAATGACTACTGATTGCGGGGGTCGATATTTTCTTATCAAAAACTGACCCGAGCATAAGCCGACCCCCCCACTTGAGGAACGAAATTTTCCACAAAAAAACTCGGCTTATACACGAGTATATACGGTATTTTAAATACTTTCAGCAACTTTTTTCTTGTATTTGAACAACAAAGAATCTTAGCAAAATTAGGCTCATGCAATATTCTTCCATTACAAAAACCACTGTGGCAATACTCACCCCAAAGAATCTAGCAGAATTTTTATTGCACTAATTTTTAAAATTCGAGATATTCTTAATTTGAGCAATAAAATACGAGAAAAACGATTGTCTTCGCTCACACAATAGTTGTTCGAGCACTACACATGTTAACATCATCTGACAGCGGATGAAATGGTTGTTCTAGAAGTAATACCAGCATAACAAAAACTGAGTAGTATATTTCAATTAGCTAAAATTTTTCCGGCATAAAGTTTGCCAAAAATGAAATTACAAATATCACTCACATAAATGTGTTGGAATATATTTACGCAAACATAAAAGACCAGAAAAATGACAAAAAATGTTCTGGCAATATTTTGGAGCTGATTTGGATTTTCTCTATACGTCTGACAATTCTCACCCCTTGGGTAACTCTCACCCTGTTTGACGGTACTTCTACCATTCGCTCCTACCTACCTTTGCGAAATGGGGTTTTCATCCTTTTTGCTCCTGAAAACAAAAGAAAAACCAGGATTCGCTTGGATGCAAGTGATGATATGCACGTAACTCTTTCAAAGAAAGAATCTCTCTTTAAAATATGTATATTATGAAAAAGCAACAACAAATTAGTCACTAAAAATATACGTCTTATTTTGATTTGGATTGTGTGTTGATATAATGCATCTATGTATATACCGGGTGAACGTGACATGTTCTGCCAAACATTGTAAATTGTGTATTGATATGTTCTGCCAAACATTGTGAATTGTGTATTGATATGTTCTGCCAAACATTGTGAATTGTGTATTGATATGTTCTGCCAAACATTGTGTATTGATATGTTCTGCCAAACATTGTGCATTGACATGTTCTGCCAAACATTGTGCATTGACATGTTCTGCCAAACATTGTGCATTGACATAGTTCTGCCAAACATTGTGCATTGACATGTTCTGCCAAACATTGTGCATTGACATGTTCTGCCAAACAATGTGCATTGTGCATTGACATGTTCTGCCAAACAATGTGCATTGTGCATTGACATGTTCTGCCAAACAATGTGCATTGTGCATTGACATGTTCTGCCAAAAGGGGGGGGGGTGATAGACGAACAGAAATGGAACACGAAACCCTACCAACCGTTTTGTTGTTATGGTAGAAAATCAATTATGGGAAAAAAGTGATTCCAAGAAATCAGCACTCAAACTAAGCACATATTTAGAAAGAACGGAAGAAATCCGATAAGAGAGGTTACATCAATTTTATTGAAATATCTTTATTCAATGGCAAGCTACCAGCGCTGAAAGATTGCCAAAGTTCAAAATCAAATTGTCACCAAAATTGTTCATCGCCAATCACGCAAACACACTTCCAGCTATAATTGGTCAAATTTACCAAAAACTTGACTATTGAAACAATTTTCGAAATAGCTTACAATAAATAATATCGGTGTTCAGGTTAAGGAAAAAATGTCTTTCATTTGCAATACCTCACTGAAATCAGCGTTCCTCGAAGTATATATTCGACAAAAATTCGGAATTGGCGGATATAGATTTTGGCGACAATTTGATTTCGCGCAAAAAATCCCTATATATATAAGGTGACCCTACCTCTATCTACAACATAGTTTCCCAAACTTCTTGTTCTATCGCCCCCTTCCTCAGAATTTTTTTTCCTTCATCGCCTCCATCTCAAGTGAACCCATAGGATTCGTAGCTTCTATCGCCTGCTGGATCATTTCATCGCCCACCACGAGGCGATATTACCCACTTTGGAAAACACTCATTTACAGGTTATCCGTATTTAATGACGAATTTCAAGCACTGAGAGATTGGTGAAGTTAAAAGTCTAATTCGAAGGTTTTAACAACTGGCTGTTGCGAAGATATATTTTGGAAAGAGAGAAAATTCAACTGCCCCTGCGGAGAATTGAACCCACGTCCTTTCACTTTCCGGGTGAACGCAGCAGCAGTTGTGAGCTTGGCCTGAGTCTGGTCCGGCCGTCCACGTGCGGTCCCTTTCAGTGTACACGAGCTATAAGGAAAGATCGAGAGATTCGGTGCCTCTGTAGTCTAGTGCGTTCACCCGGAAAGTGAAAGGACGTGGGTTCGATTCCCCGCAGAGGCAGTTAAATTTTCTCTCTTTCCAAAATATATCTTCGCAACAGCCAGTTGCTAAAACCTTCGTATGGTAGCGGAGAGTGACGTCATCCTTGTAAAAATCTAATTGTCGCCAAAAACTACTAAAATTACTTCAGCGAATGCAGGTTTCAGTGGTGTATTAAAAACAAACGACTATATTTCTCCTCAACTAGATGACCAATTTGGTTTATTCTAGGCTCTTTCGAAAGCTGGTAAAATGAAAAAGTTTTTGGTGAATTTGACATTTGTAACTAGAAGGATGCTTGCGAAATTGCCGATTAAAACTTTTAGCGACAATGCAATTTTGAACTTCGCTAATCTTTCAGCACTTGTAGCTCGCTATTAAATCCAGATATTTCCATGAAATTGTTGTACTTTAAAGGACTTTCTCTGCTCTTTCCAATATGTGCTTAGTTTTAGTGAAGAACTCGCAGAAACTCCGCGAATTGAGATTTTTTTCCAGATTTGATGAATTTTTTTATAATCGATTATATATCCACTGCAACTCGAAAACGGTTTGAGACAGTACAGAGTTGGTAGAGTATTTCATGGTGCACTCTCGGGCTCATCTATCAACTACTTTCGTTTTCCAGAAAAAATACACGTTCATCCTGTATTTTTTGTTCTTGAATGAATTAATTTCTCAATTATCTTTTAAATTTACAAGCAATGATAACGTGATTTCATCCCGTATTCTCAAAGGATAAGTAAGATCTGTCCGGGGAATTTGTTAGGGTTAGTAGACATTCATGCCCGAACCCAGAGATGCACAGTCAGAAGCCAGCTCCATAACCACTGGACCATCGGGCGGCAAAGCGGTCATAATTAGTGGATAATTAATGTAACTGATGGCTAAAAAATTCATTTTCTAACAAATAGACAACACATTATCCAATAGTGTGCGAGAAGGTAAACTGAATAGTGCTATATAGGGGTTGCGGGATGGGGAAAATGTTAAGAACCAACTGCTTTATACTAATTTCAGTTTGAGAATGTGAAAAAAACATGAAATTTCCCATGTTAGACATTTGCAATGAATCTTCTTACTTGTTGTCCGACGCTCCAACCTGAAAACCTGCTGCCACGTGGATTCCCATAATTGTCAGGATGAGGTCAGCCCACATTTGAACGCCTGTAAACATAAAAAATAATACTAAATTAGACTAATTACCATTGAAAAAATATTGGAAAAAACATTTAAATGCAGAAACCTAATCCAATTTTATAACTGACATATTTAACGTCGACGAGATTTTTTAATTTTTGTCTTTCCACTAAATAAAGATTATTCCTCTATATAAGGAGATACGCAAATTTCACAAAAAATATGTCCAAATAGGAAATTTTGAATTTATTCCCAAAAACGTACTAACCCCTAACTACACAATTTTTTTTCATCATTAACTACGAGGCTACGCATTAAGTTATTGTACTTTGATGGAAGCTAATATTTTAGTAGTCACTCTTTCTATGTATAATTTCATCCTCTACCTCAGGGGCTTTTAACCTGGAGCTCAACGCCCCCCTCTCTGGGCGTCTTTGAAGAGATTTTAGGGGTCCGTGAATTGGGTAAGAAAAAAACTACTAATTTCCACATTGCTATGTACTGAAGATTTAATGACTCTATGACAATGAAAAATAATATTTTCATCGTAGGTTTTGTAATTGATGATGCGGTGGGGTCATAGTCTATTTACAAGTGTCAGAAGTGAAATCTTCCTATTTTGCCCCAAAACAGTCAAGATGGGTCCACAAAAAACAGGACACACATTATTTCTAAACCCCTTTCCCTTCTATCTTTCTAGACTTTCCATCTTGTAGAGATAGTCTAGCCCAACTCAGATAATACGTATAGTATTGCATATTACCTGACCCACCATCTGTGAGAAAATAGCGCTCCATCTAACCGGAGAGAATCGCAAGCTAAAAATAAACATAGCACAACATTTGCGATGTGCATTGTGCTTAGTTTCAAATTATTGGGCACATTTCCAATAATTAATAAACCCCTTTGAAAACTTGCCTAAATAAGTTTCTGGAAGTGTAAAAGACAAGCATTGTCTCCTATAGCAGCCGTAATGATGGGGAAACAATCGAGTGACACTGATTCTATAGCATTATGGGGTCATTTTTGAAATTGCTTATCATAGGACCACTTTGAGGCCATACCTGAAGGCAGAGAAAACCTGGTGTATTCCGATAGGACGGGTAAAACGTTTTTTCCGCATTTAACGCTGTTCTTTCCCAAATTTCTTCCGTTTTTCGAATTTGAATACCTTAGTGAATATTGCACTTTGAAACACGGATTTGTTTTTGTTGGCATCAAGAGAAACAGGGCAACAACTTTCTAATTGGACTTTGGGGCACATGGAGATTGTATAAAAAGTTGATGTTTTTTGATTTTAATCACTATGTGAATCCTTGATACATGAATGACATGTGATACACAATACACCACACGTTATTCGGAAACTTTTCTCTAATTGAAAGTATACCTCTAGAACAGTGGTGCGCAACCCTAGGGGTGCGGGAGAGCATTTTGGGTGGATGCGGGATGGCAAAAAATGTTACAACATGCCGACTGATTATTCAGGAAAACTAACATGATGATACAAACTGAATTTTTCAATTGCTAAAAAAATATGAATACACCAAAATATAATTATTTACCTAAACTATTTCGTGGTTTGTTTTCATTGGTACCTCGTATTATTAGCATGTTGTACTTAGATTTGATACTGTCGTGAACGCACATGACTCATGTGAAACGTCAAAAAATTCAGTCAAGTGTCAAAGAAACATTAATCTATAACTTTCGTGGCTGGAAAGTTAATTAGTGGATTAATAAGTGAAGAATGTTTCAATGGATCTTAGTTTCCAAATTTCAAAAAAAATTAGTAAATTCTTTTTTGAATTAATTTTAACAAAAATGTAAGCAAAATTGAATGTACATTTAACAGTAAGTTAAAGAATTCATATAAATTAATTACAGGATAATTAGTGTAATAAATTATGGAAAAATCTCTGAATTTTTTAGCAGTTAAAAAAACAAACGTATTATCCAAGGGTATGCAGAAAAGTAGGTCGTATTGCTCTGAGGGTGCGGGAAGGAAGAGGTTGGGAACTACTGCTCTAGAATCAACGGTTCGCAAGTTAAATGCCATATCTCCTGCTTGCTATGCACCCTGTATATTATATAACGTATTAAATACCCTTCATAAAATTTAATAAAAATGTGATTTGAAAAAAAAAATTTTTTTTCTTCAATCAAGCATCATAAATATGCCTTTGCGCACTTTTATGAGAAAACATGAAAAATTAATAAATTAATATATTTATTCCTCTCTCTGCTTTGAATCCAGAGACAAAATTTGTTTATTGAAAATCCAAGCACCGCTCTCCTCATTTCCTAGTTTTAAGAATCGTGATTCTCCTTCGTTATGTTGCCTACGTACGCGTATAGCCCCATAAAGACAAGTTTTCCCTACCCTTTTATTTACACGTTGCTGCGAAATTTTGTAGAAAAGTAATAACACTGAGTTCATGAGTTCATACGTTTGTGACTAGGGGCGTAATACACCGAACAGAACACAGGGGGCTCTTGTTCCCCCCAAAGGCAATAAAAAAATAAAACTATTTTCAAATGTTTTAGTAAAAAATTGAATTATCGAAAGAAAATACCTTTATACTGTATGTTATCTATCCATTTCTGATCATTTAGAATGTTTTTTGAAGGTTAGTAGCTCAAAATTTCTCTGGAAGAGATTCCTTGTGCTCCCCCAACCAAATCTGCACCTCCAAATGCCGATCAACGCTAATGCTCGTGACTGAGGTTCAGAATATTGTAAAGTCTTAGGCCTTCTCATGGTCAACCCGAGTAACGCAAATTCTACCACAAGTCATTATCCTAATAATTGTTTGGCGCAGCTTAATCTTGATGGTCCTCGCACCAATAAAAAAACAAACTCCACTCTAATCCAATGGTGCTTAAATGCACCCTCCAATGGTTGATGGCACATATCGCAGCAAATTCGTCAGAAAAATATGATATTTGCTTTTGGTGAAGTGCTGTTGTTCACTCTCTAAAAACACCCTCTACCGCGTTTGCTATCGCGATTCGACTGCGCATTCTATGATCAAAAATGCTTGCGGTGTACAGGGTGTTCCGTTAATGGACCGACAAACTTAGAGGGTTGTTAGTAGACACCAAGAGGAACAAAAATGTCAATGGAGCATGGTGTCACTAACCCCGTTCAGAAGGTGAAAATCGCGAAAAACGCATGCAGGTTTCGACATCACGCTGGAACGCAAAAAGTACAAAAATATCTACAAAATGATTTATTTTACTAATTATTGGTGGAAGTGGCGGCCGCTGACGTCATTGCACAGTCTACAACGACCTAAAAACGATTCCCGGACGAGCTTGACGATACCAGGTATGCTTTTGATGTCCGTTTCGTCGTCCGCAGCGCGCGATCCTACCACAGCGCATGCCTTTCGCAACGCTGCTTACGTCAGATATGGTGAGCGAACCCACGAACGCATTCAGCGATCAACTCACATCCGCCTTTCATCTCCTCTGGACTCGAGCCCGCATGTGTTTTTCGCGATTTTCACCCTCTCAACGTGGTTTGCGACACCATGTTCCATTGCAATTTTTGTTCCTCTTGATGCCTACTAACAACCCTCTGAGTTTTTCGGTCCATTACAGAACACCCTGTATAAGCTCCAAAAGTTTGTCCCATGAATTTAGAATCACCCTGTATTTCATGTGAGGAACACGAATGAACTGAATCCCCCTTCCGTTTATCTATCAAATAAAACTTATAATTCTTTGAAATTAGCGACAGGTTTTTAATTAATATGCCGCATGAAAAAAAATATGATACGATATTAGTTAATATTTTCTAAGCAATATTATTAGTACCCTGGATGAAGGTAGGGGTAAAGTGACGGGAGGGCCACATGAAAAAATACGGCCCAAAGGAGGTCATGGGCGAGAGAGAAAAAGGTTAAAAACACTGCAGCACAATACAGGGTGGGCAAAAAGCCCACCGAAACGTTAAAATTAATGAAAACCGGAAAAACAACCGAAATAAAAAACGGTTCGCAGGGTTAGCATCGCTAGGTCACGAGAATTTTTTTTTAAGACAGGGAAAAAATCCCTCAAAATCAGCCGATAGATGACGCTGGAACGAGCGACTTCGATTGAAATATGCAAGTGAGACGGTTATAAGAACTTGCGCTTTTAATCCACAACCAGTTCACCGTTGTAAACCGTGTATGTGAACAAGAATGCTGAGTGCGAAGGATAAAGCTTTGTTGGTGAAGTCGTTTTACGTGAACCAGGAATCAGCGCCCATTGCCTTGCATAAATTTCGAGTTCATAAGCACGTGAGGATTGGAAAAGGGCCTTTAACAGCGACATGCCTCATAAAGCTTGTTTATTGGTTTGAGGAAACTGGAACGCTGGAGGATCGTGTAAGAGTCGGACGACCATGTTTAAGGAAGGCAAACGTTCACCGCTTGTTGCAGCCGAAATGGAAACGTTAGCGGCCGAATCAGCTGCAGGGACCAGCAATGCTCGTGAAGCTTCCAGACGCTTGGGCTTACGACCATCCTCGATACGCAATATTCTTCATGGAATCCTTGATCTGTACCCATAGAGATTGCAGTCGTGCCATGAACTTTTACCAACGAATACCGTACTGAGGGAAGCATTTGCGAAGTGGGCTTTCTCCAAAATCAAACAGAATCCCACCTGGGTCTTTTACATTTCGTTGACAGATGAAATTAATTTTTCGTTTCATGGTGACGTTAATACCCATAACTGTCACATCTGGGAGACTTCTAATCCACGTGAGTACACGCAGAAAGCATTGCATTCCCCAAAAGTGACAGTGTGGTGTGGGTTCACAGGTTCGTTCATCATAAGGATAATTCTTCTTTGAAACGCAGTGCAATAAATGGGTAGAAAACGGCTGTGGTGAATGAGCAGCTATCTTTCAGGAAGAACTTTTAGAGTCAAACATGGGAGAACATTATCAAACGCGCACCCAGTGAGAGCCTCAGTTTCACAAGGATCCTGTTTAGGCCATCTCTCTCTCAGCTCTTCTTACTTTATACTATAATGGCATTCCTGCACCTCTCTCTCTCTGGTAGGAATCATAGCACTTTTTGTTGACGATGCCATCATAGGAAATCTAATAAATGAAATGAAAATCTTCAAGAAATCGTCGAGGCCGTTGAGAATTGGTGTGGCATCAACGCCATTGAACCGAACCACAGCAAGTACCAATTTATTTGGTTCACGAGGAAAACGGATTAGGGAAACGCTCTCATCTACATCTGTGGCGTGACCGTGGAACCAGTAAGAAAAAGTGAAATACCTAGACTGTATTCTAGACCGGCCAATGGCTTTTGGTCCGCAGATTGACTATGTCAGGAACAAAGCCACCCAAGCCCTAGGCATGTTCTCCAAAATGACATTCCCTCAAGCTCGTCTCTCCTTAAAGAATAAAGTCATACTATATAAGTCTATACTTCGACCAATTATGACATATTGTGGCCTCGCTCTGGGCCTATGAGAATCATAGCAACATGCAAAAGCTACAATCTCAGCAAAACAAGGTCCTAAGGTCTCTGTTATCTCCATGTGTTGTATGTGTTATATGGTTTTGTCTAAGAATGATTTTTTAAACATTGAATATTTTAATTTTTCCCCTAATTGCGATCTTTCGGAGCGCATACTGCATTTGTACTTTGTACATGACGTGGCCTTGATTTATGTTTACTCTACACAAACACACTTTCATGCTTTACACATACTTGTACAAACTTGTCTTCACAACGCCTCAGAAAGGCTATTTGTGAGTCGTCAGACAGCCTCATTGGGCTGGAAAACGACGAAATAAATTCTGTTTTACTTTGTTCATTTGACTGATCAGTATCTTCCTAAATAGAGAAAACAAGACGAGAGCTCACTACTAGGTACTTCCCACCAGCGGTAACTTTGTCCATTTGAAATCGGATTAGAAACCAAATGCTTCCAATGAATATTTCATGATTATAGTCAGAGGACATCCTAAATATGGCATAGTGGCCTGTGGGTTCCGACTGAAATTGGCAAACAGTGCATACCCCTGAGTCATTTCTTAGCCATCCCGGACTAGTAGTGCCATTTTCGCCATGATGGTATATTTTATTATTTCTTAAACTACTTAGAGTTTAATATTACCCATATTGAGGTATTAATCTAGGGGGAAAAGAAAGCTTAAGCAGGCAGGAGAGGGGAAATAAAAAAGAAAGGCACTTAACAGGGCAGTGACAGAACGCCACTTCATCAGCCGGTTAGGGCATCATTAAGTTATAATTAATGTTTTTTTAACATTAATTATTCATCATATTGCATATATTACCCACCCTCATTTTTAAAGCTAGCGTCAACTGTATATCATATTAGTAAATAGTAAATGCGATGATATGTTATTAATTGCGGTTAATTATGATTATTTGATTAAATATATATTTTCTACAATAACTTGATATTTTGCTGTTGATCAAATTATTTACACTAAATATAATTGCTTATAGTTGTTGAAAAAAAAATTCTCAAATCCCGGTACCTCCAGTCTTTTCATAACCAAAAAATTTTTGGGTCTGAAAAAAAGCTGACATCTGATCTTTCGGGTAAGTAGATATTTTCCTGAGATTATTCCCTAAGTATTCTGACTATTAAAGAGTTTGGAGGAGATTATTAGCCAGCTTTTGAGCAAAGGCGTGTACGGTGGGCATTCCTATATCGTTTCTTATACTTCTATTCCTGATGAACCAATTGGCTCCCAGCATAGCTCAAGACAATCAACACATAGCATATAAAAGTATGGATCTGATAGCCATTTTGTATACATTTAATTTGTTATTGATAGTCAATGTTGATCTGTTTGCAAGTATGCGTTTCAAAGCGTCTTTTGCTACGTCTGCTCTTCGTATTACATATTTGTTGCCCAAATGTCAGTCGTTTGTCAATTATTATTTCCAAGTATTTAGTACTTATAACAGGTTCAATGAATTTCCCCTCAACCACTATTCCGGCATCTGGGGGTAGATCTAATTTTCGTGTGATCCACGTTGATAGATACTAGATAGAACCACTCACAGCCCCGGACTGATGCAAAGCACCTTACTTCCGTTACCTCAAAAGAGGCAGAGTTGTGTCGGAAAAGTTAGCAAAGGTTTATAGTAGTGGCTCCTCTTGCCCCGTGCTCGCAAGTTTCGAATTACTCGCGTCGTTCTCCCCATGAAGACAGCCATCAACTCAATGCAAAATAAGCCATTTGACAAAAATGGGTGACTGAATCCAATGTCTAGGGAGAAAAATTGCACGTGCGCCCAGTGGCACATAAGGGAGCCGATCTCCCTATTAAAAAGTCTCGCCACAGAGAGCAACAGGCCTACAACGATTAATTATTCAATCATTACACTTCACTCATAGTTAGAAAAAACTGGTGGAAGATGGCAGCACTACACATAACAAGCAAAACACAGAAACAAACTTCACATCAGGTTTCACTACACCTACACGCACATTCCGCATGTACCAATTCGTTAGAGGTTCCGCAAAGGAATATGGACGAGGTGCATGTCTGGGTTTAGTAGTAGTCGCAGTGCGGACTATGTGTATATTCTGTGTATGTGTATATATTGCATGTTCTGTAAGGGGAAGAGCGAGCAGAACACACTGCTCAGCGCTGTGGACGGAGGCTTTGTTTCTTCATTTCCCGTCACAGTCGAGGCGCTGTATATATGTAATTTGTGTGCATTGTGTATTTGGACCATTCTCGGGTCTCTCCCGCTTCAACATGCCAGCTTCTTTTTCTTCTTTCTTGTCCACAAGTCTTTTCCACCCTTCTTTAGAAATCCCAGGCTGCGGTCTCCGGCCCTTATGTGCCACTGGGCGCACGCGCAATTTTTCTCCCTAGTCATTGGATTCAGTCACCCATTTTTGTGAAATGGCTTGTACGTTGCATCGAGTTGATGGCTGTCTTCATGGGGAGAACGACGCGAGTAATTCGAAACTTGCGAGCACGGGGCAAGGGGAGCCACCACTATAAATCTTTGCTAACTTTTCCGACACAACTCTGCCTCTTTTGAGGTAACGGAAGTAAGGTGTTTTGCATCAGTCCGGGGTTGTGAGCGGTTCTATCTATCTATCTACAAATTATCGTTGAATCGTTTGCATACAGGTCAGTAATACCCTTAATGGCCACTGGAAAATCATTCGTGTGATAATTGTGGAGGCAAGGTCCTAAAACACTGCCCTGCACTATAGATGACCTAATTCGTCTAGTTGTAGATATTGTGCAATTGAATTTTACATAAAAAGTTCTTGCTGCTAGATAATGACGCATAGTTTTAATTATGCTATAAAGAATAAGGTTCTTTTGGTTAACTTACAAAATTAGAATTTACAAGTTCCCTACTCATGTTATTTTACCTCAAACAAATGTTAACTGCTAAAATTTTTAAATAAATTTGATAATTCAGTTAATATTATTGTTTTTTAAATATTAGTTGATATCATATGATACTGGATTTTTCTATGCAATCGTTGATTTCAATCGAAGAATTATAACAGTTTTATTTGATAGGTGGCGAAAGCGGTTCTAGTTCTCATTGATGTTTCTTCACATGTAATATAGTACAGTACTATATACACAGTATAATTGTTTTCAATATTTTCCGGAAAAAATATTTTTTGCTGATAAAAAATTTTATTTGTACCCGTTTATTAATTACGAGAAATAGTCACTAAGAAAGATGCAATTTTTTCATGGTGAGTAAGTTTACAAAATAAGGAAGTTTATAGTCTGAGAATGCGTCCGTGTACACCATAGACTAAAGGTATTATTCTATCTCTGTGGTGTACACAGAGTTATTTGTTGCGCAGGACAAATTCCCCATATTTTATAAGGCAGCACAGATAACGAAATTCTGTGAGCAGAGAAGCATGTGAAATAAAAGACAATATGCCTCCTATCTGGAAAAAAAGTTAGAGGGCACATTTCGCATGTAAGAATAAAATCTTTTTCCCCGCGAGTATCTCGTTGCTCATCATTTCCTTGTACCCCTATCCTAGAGCTGGACCCTCTAGACTGAGATCTTCGGTGGAGGCCTCCTTTATAATCAATTTATAGTGAAAGAAAAAAGCCATTCGTCTCGGGCCTCCGTGCTAGAGCACTGCCAGTCCTACCCATACTATATATAGCAAAAGGCTTACGCACAAATCTCGTGATGTCACTGAAGTTGGCTATTTCACCTGTAGCCATTGGATTAACTGTAAAAAAGGGTAAAGATATCGCATGCGTCGGCTTGCTATATCCAATGGCTACAGGTGAAATGGCTTACTTCAGTGACGTCACGAGCAACAGATAGCAAAAGTTTCGCCACAGACAGCAACAGACCTACAAACAGTACAAATTGTAATTCAATCATAAAGCATCACTCACTTCCCTTCGGAAATATAGATGGCAGCACTGAAAAATCAAATACAACACTACATACGCACTCAGACTGTTAACTACACACACAGTTACACTTCCGGCGCAACTCACTAGGTAGTAAATCGCCCATAGATGGTGATAGACCTGAGTCGTGCTCGGTTTGAAAGTAAGAAAGGGACGTCACGAGCTTCTTCTACTATAGATGGTGTTGGAAACGATTGAGGATAGATGCTTGATTTCGTAGTCTGGAGTAATTCACCTACAACTCAGGTGAACACCCCATGATTCAATGATTAGTATCATGATTATTTCAGTTGAAGCCATATGCCAGAGTTTTGTACTGGTGCTTTCCTTCTGGTGATGGGTTTATAACCAAAACTCTTGATTCGTGAATATGCTAATGTTTCCCAATAGGCTGACAGGGCTCCAACTTCATGAGTCATAACCATGAGTTCAACCGGGCACAAGGAGACAAATGTCATCACATTTTGTGGGGTGAGATCTAGGCTGAGATCTTTGGTGGGATTCCAGGTAATATTCATCACGGACCGTTCTATTATAAATTTGTAGTGTTATAAACAAAAAGGAGAATCATCTCGAGCACACGGGCAAGATCCCTACCAGACCTACCCTGTTGTGGGGACCATGCAGGGATCTCAGTTGAATACTAACTTCTACGATACGATGTGGCACAATGATTTACGATGAAAAATATGCAAATTACGAGGTGGTGCCTAGGCCCTCTTTCATTTTGCTCTGGGGCTATAATGTTATTGAGACAGCAGTAGGGACACGCTTTTTATTTGATAAATATTAAAAAATTAGCTTGAGTTTTGCCTCATTATCATCAAGGGTTCCGCGGAATAGTCTTGTAACTATGACGGATTCGACGAGAAACTTTTAGTTGGAAACGAATGATATAAAGAATAGATATAGAATATACAAAAATATCGTACATTGCGCAGTATGTATGGTGTTGGCTGATGATGAACAAGAAATCCAAACCTGCGCTGGGGGATTCGACCAAAGAAAGGAAAATCAATGATAAGATTTTAACAAAGAGCGAAAATATCCTTAAAAAAGAAATGAACCAATTTTTTTCCCAGAAACCAGCTTCTCTAGAGATAGGTGGCCCTTTTTTGGAACAACGAGGAAAGGAGGTGTGTTGAGATGTATTAAGCATTGAATAGCAAAGAGTTGAATTACATTTCAACACTGAAAAGTGTTGAATTTACTTGCGCTTAGTTACATATTCGCACTGTCCCTTCAAAATTATTTCGATGTATATAAATCTGCGAGAATGAAAACACAGTTATAATGAATCTCCCATAAAAAATGCCGCCCTATGCGTCAGCCTCGTCACCTCATGCGTTGGCGCCGGCCCTGATTCTATATTACCCGAATGTACTAAAATAACAGCGCTGTAGATAGTAAAATATACTTAAGAATTTCCACATTATTAATGAAACTACGGGGACGTTAAATAGTTGCTTTTGAAAAGTTCAAGTAGCAGCATTTAATTCCATTCAGAATATTTATATTTTAAAAATAAATTTATAACATCAACAAAAGTTGTTTTTGTTGACCACTGAAAGTAGTTGTATGATTGTATAAAAATCGATGAGTTCATCCCGCAACAAGTCGTTGGAACACAAATTATTATAGGGGAGCTTTACAATAATAAATTTGGGTTGAAAGATAATGTTTTTACGCGGCTTTAAATATACAAAATAACTATATGCTGAAAGGTTTCATTTGTTAGGTTGAATATTTATTTAAACTCACCTGTGACTGGATTCAGCATAATAGAGGGTGAATCCGACCTATCTGAAAAACGAAAGGGAAGGGAGAAATAGACGAGCCCAAGTGGATGATGAAATAACCCACAATCCCTGTCCTATCTCGAACGTTTTCGAGTTATGGTGGATAATCAATTATGTGAAAAAAATTCGTTAAATCTGAAAAACCCAGATTTGTGAAGTTTTTGGGACCCCTACACGCAAACTAAGCGCAGAAAAATACTATAAGTAAACACCAATTCCATTGAAATATCTGGATTTATTGACGAGCAACAAGAGCATAAATATTGGCTAATTCTGCAAATACCTTTCTAGCTACAATCGGTAAAATTTGCCAAAAACTTGTCCATTCCACTAGCTTTCGAAAGAGTCTGAAATAAACCAAATTGGCCATCTAGTTCAGAAGAAACATTTAGTCGTTTCTTTGCATACATCAATGAAATCTGCGTTCGTTGAAGTAATTTTAGTAGGTTTTGGCGGATTTAGGTAGGTTTTTTGTTTAGCATTTCTTCTGTTATTTCCAAATATGTGCGTATAGGTGTCTGAGAAACTTCACAAATCTGTGTTAGTGAGGTGTTTCATGATCCACTTTAGCTCTTCTATCACCCCCTCTCCCCTTTCGTTTGGCAGAATAAGTCGAATTCACCGTGTATATATTCATCAAGTTCACTATCAAGTTTCTCTTTCTCTTCCTAAATTCAATTCGATTCATCTTCATAAAATTTCAATATTCTCATTTTTTTAAAATTTTGTTCACGTATTTCAGTGAAAATGGCCTTATTAGTTTTGGCGCTACCAAGAAGATTTCCAAGTCTATTTCAATTGAAAAATATATAGTCTATCGAAGAATCCAAAATCTTCCTGCACAAATCGTACGAGAATAGCTCAGCACTTTCAATATTCGATCAATTCCATAGTTTTCAGACAGAACTTAGAAATGAAAGTCAACTAAACTCGTATTTCATGACCAAGAAATTAAAGTGCTAAGAAAAGTAACGACACATTTTCGCGTTCAAAGGAATGAAATTAAAGTGGTTTCCCACTAAAATGGCAAAAAATATGGAATTTTCGCATCTACACTCATATCCATAAATTGAGGATAATGCCAGCTCCGGCACATAAAGGTTCAGAAACAAAACAAACGTTACTTATTCATAAAGCCCATTTATTAAACAGAAGATAAAGAACAAAAACGATGGTGTATGTATGATACCATTCATAAAAACTACGATTTTTGCTCCCTGGAGCAATTGTAAAAAATATCTCCTTTACAAAAACTTACTATTACATGGTTGGTATGATGGTTAATACATTGCATGTCTCCCATGCGATGAAATACAGGCCGTAAAACGCCTAGGCATGCTGAGTATCAAATTATCGATCTGATCTTGGGGAAGATCACTCCACTCAGCAAGCAATGCTCTCCGAAGTTCCGGTACACATGTAGGAGGTGGTTGACGGGCTGCAACTCGTCGGCCAAGCATGTCCCACACATGCTCTATCGGATTCAAGTCAGGTGAGAATGCTGGCCATTCCATACGGGCTGTATCCTAAGATTCAAGGCATTCGTTTACGATGTTTGCTCGGTGAGGACGGGCGTTGTCTTACATAAACACAAATTCTGCGCCCATGGCACCCCTAAACATGTTGTTCCAGAATGATGTCCCGATAAATTTGGGCTTTCATGGTTCCGGTTTGAACATGCAGATCTGTTCTGGAACCCAGTATAATTCCACCCCAAACAAGCAATGCTGCACCACCGTAACGGTGTCGTTCAATGATGTTGTCTTGGTAGTAACTGGTACTTGGCGTTCTCCATATGAAAGTCCGACGTGAATCAGACTGCAAGCTAAACCTGGACTCGTCGGAAAACATCACACAAGCCCACTGTGACGATGTCCACATTGCATGTTCTCTATACTCCAGGCTAATTGCTGCCGACAGTGAGTTGCCGTGAGCGGAACACATCTGACAGGTCTGCGAGCATATAGACCAATATCTCCCAAACGTCTGTACACGGTTTGCCTTGAAACTGTGGTACCCGTGGCTGCAGATAGCTGACGAGACAGATCGAATGCTGTGCTCAGTCCTGCTTCTTTTGGCAGTTACCGCCAAATACCGGTCTTCATTCGGCGTTGTAACTCGGGGGCGACCTGTACTGTAACGTCTACTGACATTTCCGTTATCTTGGAATCGTTGCGAAAGCCTAGAGATGACACTTTGGGCAATTCCAAGTTCCTCGGATACTTCCATCTGAGGACGCCCACATTCCAGGTGGCCGATAATTCTACCACGTAAAAAATCATCCACATGCGTCCTCTGTGTCATAACTATTCGCTTATGGCACTGAGCGCCTTACAGAACTGTTGTGAACAATTTTACTTCTTTGCCACCATTCCTTATACACCCCCCTCTTACACTCTCGTCATTGTGACGTACTATCGGCATCATCTGGTGACTTCCTGAAATTTGCATATCATTCTTGCAGATGTGTGTGATAATTCTACAGGTGAAATTTTTACTTTAGATTTCGATTTCCGTGTGATTCTGAATTATCCTTAATTTATGGACATGAGTGCATTTCGTAAATACGAAAACGACATATTTCAAGTCTTGAGGAGTTTCGCAAAATATTTTTGTTCTATAAATTTATATAGAAAAAAAAATTAAACTACGTGCAACTCTTGACTAATTTCGAAACCTAATTAAACTAAAATAAGAAAAGTTTTTCAGCGTAAATGAAATAAAAATTAAAAATCCCTACAAATATTTTCTTGAATATACTTCATAAGATGAATTTTGACATTTGGTTATAAATTAAAATAAAAAATTTCAAACCTTTCCGAAAAGAATTCGAGAATATTCGAGGGATTTCAAAATAATTATGAATCTCAGTTAAAAATTCAATTTCGTCTTCAAATTAAGCTAAAGTGTAAGCATTTATATTAGTGTTTACCATTTCCCTGAGATAAAATACCAAGTAATTATACGGATGTCGAGTTCTGACAACCAACGTTCAGGGTGATGTTCGTTTAATAGACTGAGGACTAGACTAATTTGCATAAAGTCAACATTAAGTTAGGAACGAGAAGGATTAGTAACGACAGAGTCGTAACAGTGATTAGTGAATTTTGATAATTATTCAGGATCAAGTTAATTCAAAAAGATCCGTTTGAAATTTTAAAAGCGACATGATTATAGGAATGATTCTGACAACTCTGTGTGTGTTTTCGATAATATTTGTTTATTGATGCTACCAAGATGATATTGCTACATGATCGTTTATTGTAAATTTTTATTGTTATGCTATTTTTTCGAAATTGCATCATGTTAATGAACATGGAAGTTACTATAATAGGGTTTTGGAGATTTAAAAAATTAAAAAAAAAAATCTGTATGCTATTTGCAAAATATAATTTTTAAATTTTTCATTTTTTAAGCTCAAAAACCCCGTGGAATTTATTCAAATCAATATAATATAACCAGTATTACCCGATCATTCAAACCAGTAGAATATACTCCATATTCTACTGTGGTGAAACAGTTTAATTCCAATAACTCTGTACAGTAATTCCGACTTGTACTGCCCCGATTTCTGCAAGATTTTGGAGTTACGCGATTTCCTGTGTAAAATGCAACTTTCTGAAGTTCGACTATAGTCACGGGATAATTCCTGAGATAGTACAGAATATCAAGTGGTAAGCAATTAAAGAATTATTTTATTCCATAAAAACGTGATATGTGATGAAACTAAACTGATTTTCGAGAGGCTACAGTTATACAGAGTGTTCTGTAAGTGCTATTGCGGCCTCAATATCACAAATCGTTCGTCATCGATGTAGGATTCCAATTTGAAAAATGTTAACAATGCGTTGAAAAACTGCCCTGTATCCGTTTTGAGAGTGGAAATATAAAGCAAAAAATATGAATCCATTTACGTTCCCCCCCGTCCTCCAACTTCCAATTAGAAAATTGTTGCCCTGTCTCCTCGGAGCCCAAGAAAAAAACTCCCATGCCTTTACTGCAATATTCACTGAGATATTTAGATTCAAATATCGGAGAAAAGTTAGGAAAGAAGAGCAAAAACGTTTTCTTTCCCAACTTTTTTCCCATTGTTTGTATTCGAATATCTCAGCGAATATTGCACTTGAAACATAGGATTTTTGTTTTTGGGCTCAGAAAAGACAGGGCAACAAATCTCTAATTGTATTTTAGAGGACAGGGTAACGGCATAAGAATTTAGATTTCTCTTACTGTGTCCACTTTCAAAACTGGTACAGGGGGTTTTTGAAAGCATTATGATAATGTTTTAAATATAAACCACTCTGATGTTGATGAGGTAACGGCCTCATTAGCACCAACCGGACACCCTGTATAAAAATTAAAACTTCGAGGAAATTTAGAAATGAAATCCCAAGACTTGTTTGGTATCTGCAATTTTCACAAAGAGAGTCACAATTTCGCACCTGGAGTGCAACGCCAGTTTAAAAAATAATTCGTATTATGTGATACTTTTTGACAGCAATGCCTCTCGATTGTAACTTTCAATTGATAATTTTAACTCATGAAAGCTGTTTTCCTTTTTTCAAACGCAAGCACTCATTTCTTTGTATGAGCGAAGATGTTATCAAAGCGATGTTATTCAAAGCGTCTAACACATGACTTTCATTTTCCCATACTTTAGGGGAATGTAGCCGTTTTGCCGGATCGGATTGCAGTTAAAACGCAAGTAAGACTTCGTGAAGCCAAACAAGAGTACCATAGCATTGCACCAAACAAAGTCACAGCTGCAAACAAGCCCCGTTGGCGACACAGTGGTGTTCGGCTGAAATGGGTTCTCTTTGTCTTCCACTTTCAAGGCGCAAGAACGAGAGCCGGTCTCTTCCATTTGAATTAGTCTCTCCGCAGGCAGCAGGCAGACCTGCAACACGATTTTTACACAACATGTAAATTCAAGTGTTTACCATCTTTACTTCTAATTATGAAAGGCAGATGGCAGCATCAGCAAGAACGCGGAACAAGCTCAACTTCGACATAAATACTTGGAGCTGGGGGGGGGGGAATCACATACCCACTCAGAACACATTCTGACATGTAACAATTCGTTAGAAATTCCGCAGAGGAATGCGTACGAGATGCATGTGCGTTTGAGGGAGTAGTCACAGCAAGAAAAAAAAAAAGACAGGTGGTCTTCCAAAAATGTGGTCCTAATTATCTAACTTTTTCTTGTATTTTGCTAGTTGTGTGGTGAGTTACTTGTAATATTTGACTTTACATTTGTTTATATATTACGACGGCTTACATTCTTTAAAAAAAAAAAGGCGTCTCCCTCTCTTTCTCTACTTCGCGTTCTCCTCCAGTCATTCTTTCCCTTTTCCGAGGCTTAGAATTCGTCCTAGAATTTAATTATGCCATAAGGATTCGATACAAATACAAATACAAACGCCACAACAGGCGAATCCCCCATCGAGGTGGCAGAAACAGAGGCTACCTACAGAGGAACATTGGTTTGGTTGGGGTAGCGGGTGAAGAGAAAAGAGGCAATAAGGGCTTGAGCGATGAAGAAAAACTTGATTTCTTGAATAAGGCTACATTAGAGGAACGAAGGTGTTGGGAGGATATGATCGATGTGTTTAAAATTTTCAAGGGATGGATAGGGTGGACCTGAGTTATTAATACATGGTAAACCAGCTGCTTCGACAAGGGGACACCAGTAGCGTTTATTAAGGGACAATTACAGGTTGTGGTGTCGCAGGGAATTTTTCTCTAATAGGGTTGTCAATAAATGAAATAGTTTACCTCCGGGGGTCGTGAATTATAACACAATTGATATTTAAAAAAAAGAAATACGATAGAAATAGTGAGATAAATCGAGGATTTATCCATGCTTAGATAAGACAACTATAATACATTTTATGGGTAGTGTGATATATATATTTATTTTCTTTTGTGATATATTCCTTTACATTGGGCTGCTGCGTTTTGGTTATATTTGGCATCCGTATATTTTATGGGCATCTTTTTTCCCCGTTGGGCAATCTGCCTGTTGTGGCCTTTGTATTTTGTATTAGGATAGTTGAATATTTCTCTCGAATAAGAGGAGCACTAATGTTCGTGAGGGCAATGACCAACATAGCAGCAAGGCGATGTTATCTGAATGTCTCCTGGCTCCAAAGTTATATCAGTATAATATTAAGTACTGAATAGAAAAAAAAACAAAGGCGAGGGGTGGGAATACTAGTTGTAATGGAACAGTAAGTGGTTCTATATCCAATGGCTACTGTGATGGTTCAAAAAATACATTTCCACCTGAATAATTTTTCTATGGTGAGTAACATGTTTTTAAAACTATGTAATATACAACTGTATACAAGTTTTATATCTGCAACAGGATGAATGGTGCCGTCCATGTAAGCAAATAGGATGCAGGCATTTTTAACAAAGAAGCATCTTTGCAGCCCTTTCCCTCGTGATCTCGAACTAGTGAGAAAATGAATGGGAAGACTGCATTTGGCCCTTTTTCTCGTGGTCACCGTCTACTTTCTCATAATAGCCTATATGGCCATCGTGCCTTTTTGAGAGGAGTGTGATTTGTACTCGAGGGAAAAAATGCGCACATTTGGCTTTATAATAATTAACCGTGACACAATCCAGGCTGTAGACAGGAGCTGTATACGTTAAATATAGGTAGCACTTAGGGATACGTAACCGCGGTATCGATCAGTATCGTGGGCGCAGTGTCCCAAGTGGATAAGATACTCGCCTAAAGTACTTGAGGATGTTTAGAGGTGTTGTGTGTTTGAATCCGGTTCGTCCTTGTTCTTTACGTGGGGGTACAACAGGAACGGTGACAACGTGGCCACAGAAAAAGACTGCTACCACAGCGAGTACCATACTGAGAGGTTAGAGCACCGACCTCTCGGTGAGTGCAAAAGAAAAGGCTACCATTCGGAATCGGCAATAAATTGTAGGTCCCGGTATTATTTACCCTCGTGTGCTGAAAATTGCCGTGGTGCGACAACAATAATCAAATGATCGATCAATAAGGTAAATGTCACTACACTGCATATATACTATTTATGTAACTGAGCTAACTATACAGGGTTTCATGGAACGTCAAATTACACGTAGATGATTTGGAGAATCATTTTTCCCATTTTACAATATAAAAATTACATTTGTATTTGACATTTATTTATCGTAAATTAATGTAATATAAATGAAGTCAAGACCAACTGTGTTCAACTTCAAAGAGCATATAGTTCGTCATACATACGTCAAAAACAATAGCATCATCAGATGCACGTTGCAAAGGGGCATTCAGTGGTGTCACTTCGGTTTCAATATCTCTTTCCATCTGGGCACCAAGCCCGCTACCCTGATTCGTAACAAATTAGTTTACGCTATATCTCGAGAAATTCACCACGAAAATAAACGACGTTAATATCGTTTGTTAGCTATTCCAAAGACAAAAGCACAAGAAACGTATAAAAGAACGCTAAAAAAGGCTAAAGATAAGTACGAATTAATTAAACAGTACTGAATAAAATGTGAAAATATTTTTTTTATTACTTATAACAATTCAATGGGTTATGCTTCAAGATATATCTTCGAGTTATAGTCAATTACTTGCTAGCCATTTTTTTAAACTGACAACATTTGATTTTCTTGTACCTACATGACGTGAATTCTGCCGATAAATTCTTGAAATATTTGGAGGGTGGAGCTTGTGTCCGAGGTGACCAATTGTACGATGATGATGCGGACAAATATTAGTCGTCGAGGGTCTTGCGGTCAACAGTTTAGGAATGAGCGATAGACCGGATCGAAGTCAGATAATTCATCATTCCATGAAAGGGAAAGCGCATTCCTCTCGAGCCTGTCAAAGCACTTAATGATATTGTCCGGAGATTTATCGGGGGGAAATATCTCGCCATGTATCCCGCGATACAAGAACAACGACTGTGACACTAGGATGAGATTTCAAACACCAAAGTTCTCGGAGATTCAATTTTCTCCGTCATTTCACACGCATTAATTTAATTAATTAAATCAGTAGTGAACAACCTCGGTCAGTGGTGGACTGAATGCGGCCCACCAAGGGGTTTAAAACGGCCCTCGTTCCGGTAGAAAAGTATTAAGTATCAGTACATGCAGCACGATGAATGCCTAGGTTGCAATATTTCCTTCAGAAGCATTCGGGGGAAAAAATCGGGATCCATATATATATACGGGTTATTACAAAAATTATCTTAAAAAACTACCATAAGCAAGTAAATTATGACTAAAAAGTTTTCATTGGCAAGTAAAGTGGCTAATTGCAGCCGGAAAAATTATTGAGGGGAAGTGAAGCTGTAACTTACAACCAGAAGAAGTTGTCAAAAGCAAGAAAATTTTCTAATTGCAACCAAAAAAGTTTGTCTTAAGCAAGTAAAGGTTGTCACTTACAACAAAAATAAATTGCCAAAAGTAAATGAAATTGCCGATCGCAGCCAAAAATAAAAAAAAAAAAATTTAAAGGCAAGTAAAGTTGTCATCTATCGCGAACACTGCTGAAAAAGCACCAATGACGGGAAATAGATGGCTACCGCGCGTCGCAATGAATGGATTAAAATGTAATTCCCCAAAAAATCGTATATGTTTGAAAAATAAGGAAGATAGATATACGCATCATACGCTGACTACAGGATGTCACTGAATTTATGGGCTAAGCCTTATTTTCACTGAAGAAGCATTCAGATGTACGCCAATAACTTGCTAGACGCTGCCGGGCCTGTAATGATGCGGTTAGGGGCACATTTGAGCACATACTATGATTAGTTATGTAAATTAAAAGCTTTTCCTCATTTCCTCAGCATTTCGTGTTTTGCCGCCAACAATTTTCATTTCCGACCCCACATTGCCACGCAAAAAATACTTCTTTATGTGTATTTTACCTTCCCTTAAAGTTTTGCCCATAAGTTTAGAGACACCCTGTGCAATTATTTATGATAGACTCATACTGAATATAATATACTACGTCATGAAAATTATCTTAATTTTTGATTTTAAAAATTCAAGTAGGCCTTTTTGGATATAAGGGAGAAAATTAGAATAGCTTATAAAAAAAAGTTGAAACGACGAAAATTTCGGGAATTCCCTTAAAATAGAAGTCGTATAGTTACCCTTTTATATGTACAAGTTTCTGGCCCTCGAGTGGCAGAAATATATCTGGCCCGAGGGCTGAAAAAGTTATGCATCCTTGCTTTGAATACAAATCTAATTCAGTTCGTTAAGAAAAATAAATTATTTTTTAGGCTTTGAAATCTAAATGACGAGAATTATTTTCCGTAATATGTATGGGTTTTTATCATCTCGAGGTATCATGAACACATTTGACGGTGAGAATTTGTGGCCGCGTTTGTTTCCGAAAGGTGAAACTCCATCAGTGAGAGTATTACAAATAGTGGAGACGTGTCACGGGGGCTTCATTAATTACCTAAGGGAACTTCGTTCACAATTAATGGGAATTATGTGCTCCGAGGTTGGTCGGCGAAAGATTTCAAACGTTTGACGCCACTCTGCTTAATGAATCATTTGCATTCCCGGCGTGTGCGTGTTCATGAAGCGTAATAACGACGATATCGCCAACTATAATGGCGAGGTTTGGAGGAATTTCTAGAAATATCGGATCGTTCTGAAAGTTCTGAGCATTTTTTTATAATTGCATGTCTTAGCTCCTGTTTCTGTGTCTTCAAGATTTTGCAACAAGTTGGAAATCTATTGAGATGTTCAGTCCGGCTTTTCTCGTAACGGGTGTATTTTGGCTACACAACAAGATTTTAGCATTTAAATTTTATTTTTTAATGAAATCAGATCTTAGTTTTTTCCTTAATATTTTTTATTGCTTTGATAATTTTGAAACTGCCACTTTTCCTTGATTCTCTCAAACACCGATTGGACATACATGTGAAAGTGATGAGAATGGCATTACTGTCATTCATTTTTATTACTCAGTTATTCATTTTTTCCATCGTTTATCGAGAATATTTTGATAGAAATTGCATTGTATAATGCTGTACTTCTAAACCTATATGATGCCGCAGACCCCCTGCAGTGAAGATCAATTTGGAGCACCCCCTCCCCATGAAATTCAAAATGTAACGTTTCGTTTAATTTGCATATCATAAAAAATGTGATAAATTAAAATTTCACAGTACTAAATGTCATTCGTGCAATGGGTAGCGAATGAAAATGATACCGCAGACCCAGGCCCATCATTTGGGGGGAGGGGGCAACGAAATGACGGCCCTGCGCAGACCCCTTACAAAGAAGTACTCACCTGTAAGTCAAACTGTGGTCCGCGGACCACAGGAATGAATTTTTGAAATCAAGAAATAAATTTCAGGTAATATCAAATATGCATCATCATTATTTCAGATCAAAAGAAATATTTCTAAAAATTATTTTTCCATAAATATTTATAAAGTTTACAGATTTGATGCATTTTTTTTCGGGAATCAACATTTCGGTGGTTAGAATGCTGGAATTCCTGGTTAAAACATGAGGATTGGGATGAATGGCCAGTTTCGATGGATGAAATTTTTACAACAAGGGAGAGAGAGAGAGAGGCGGAATTATTTGAAAACATTCAAAATTGAAGACGAGAAACTTGGAAAGAATTATTGAATTTTCTTCAAACAACAATTCCCATGATTTTCTGAAAATCTGGAGAAAAAATATCGATTGATAGAAAATGCTTTACTTCAGATTTCCAGAACGAGCCAAAAAAGATCCATTTTTTTTTTAACCCTGTTTATGTTTAGTCACCCGAATAAAATTAGTGTGAGATATTTTACCACATTCACCATGCTGTATAAGTAAGCTGAGCAGTGTCAGTTTAATTATACTGACACTTCTCCGACCTACGTATATAGCGCCCGTTGTGGTGGACGTGTTTCATTGAAATTCGGTATACACAATATTTGGACCACGGGAAAAAAACACAACTCCTATAAAGAAGCGCCACTTTCTCTCCTGGTGGTCAAAATTGAACCTTTTTGGTTCATTGAATCTCTTTTCCCTATATGGTCCATATATACTATATATCAAGTGCCATCAAAATGGGCATTTCATACGTCTGAGTAGTGCCAGTTTATTCATAACCACACTGTACTTGTTGATTCCCATGGCTTTTTCAATTTCTTAAATTTGGTTATTATCAGGAAATAAGACTATGCAGAGCCACCTATCAGCGAGAATTCTAACTTTTTTTTGTCTCAGAAAGTTATCTGACTTTTTGACAAGTGTAATTGTGCAAACCGCGTGGCCAAACCCCGGTGCGCCAATTTGTTGCTGTTTTATATATGATTTTTTTAAAATCCGTTTAAATTTATGGGACACTCTGTACTTCTAAAAATAGCGTTGAAGACTAAAAACGTTTTGTTTAGCTATAAAACTTACGAGAAAGTTGGTTTTCGGCTAAATAGTAATATTTCATGTTCCTTGTATCTGTAGGAAAGGGTTCGCACACACCATTAAACAGAGTTTTCTGCAGTTTTTTGTAGAAGAACAAAAATATTGGTTCCAGAAGATTTGAAAAGATCCAGTGATTTCTTTCAACGGTAAAGGCTCTAGGAATCGCTACTCTCAGCAATGATACGGGAAGTCGGATATAAAAAGATCCCTTAGGATTAATTCTTTAGGATGCCAATACGTTGCCTGTCCGAGAAATCTCGGACAGGATACCCCTAACTTTCCGGGCCATAGCAAGAAAATTGGGAGAGTAAAAAGAACAGGAGAAAAAAAAAATAGAAGCAAAAGAATATAACCTAGTTTCGAAATCGAACGGACGACGATGTAACACAGCCTTTAGGGGAACATTTTTCGGATTTTTATGCCTGGCGTTTCATCTGATGAAACCATTCGAAAGCCGAGGATTCGAATTGGCTTTTTAAACTGAGATAGTTATCGGGGGCTATGCGGAGAAATATACCGCCCTCTCTTCGCAAAAGTAGAATAAAATAAGAATGACTATGCCCTTCAGTTTGCTTTTGTTTTTTATAGAACTATTCGATGCATGAAGTGTTGCTAGAATATACTGGAATTTCTGATCACGGCAAACGATTTTTTTTTTCTCCAAAAAGACTGCTGGAAGAAGCAAAAGGCATATTGGTTGCTCCACAAAAAATGCTTGAATTTTCAGTTATTCCGAACGAGGATACGCGGCAATATGGTATGCAAGATGAACGTGATCTGTTTTGCCAAACGATGAAGGGGGTGCGGGGGGGGGGGGGTAGGGGTGATAGACGAGCCCAAGTAGAACATGGAAAAACCCTACCAACTCTGTCCTATCTCGAACTGTTTTCAAGTTATAGGGGATATTCGATTATGGAAGAAAAATATGCCAAGTTTCTGTAACTTGGAACCCCAAGAACCCCAAAACTGTGAAGTTTCTGCAAGACACACGCCAATTAAGCTCATATTTGCAAAGAGTAGAGATAATCCTAGAAGATGACGTCATTCTATCAGAATAACCGGATTTAATGGTGAGCTTATAAATGCTGAAAAATTGACGAATCGAATTGTCGCAAAAATGTTTAATCTCAAGTTCTACAAATACTCTTCTAGATACAAGCCGTCCGCCGCACCAGCCTTCGAAAGAGCCTACAATAAACAATATCGGTGTTCTTGTTCAGGAGAAATCTAGCCTTTTGTTTGCAATACCCCCACTGAAATCATTGTTTTCGTACATTCTGGTAGATTTTGGTGTCAATTCGATTTTGCACTTCGAGAATCTCTCAGCTCTTGTATATCGCCATTTATTCCAGATATCGTGATGGGAAAGACGGTGTCACTTAATAGGATTTAGTCTGCAAAATCAAATTGTCCCCAAAATCTGAAACTGTCATTTCCGAATTTTCGTCGGCTATTTACTTGCACGAACTCCGGTTTCAGTGATGCATTGTGAACAAAATTTCTTTAGAACCAGAACACTGATACAGTTTATTATAAATTCTTTTGAAAGCTGGTACAATGGACAAGTATTTAGCAAACTTGACCGATTGTAGCTACAAAGGTGTCTGCGGGATTTGAGATTAGAAATTTCAACGGCGATTCAATTTTGAACTTCGCCATGGGATGAGCATGTGTATGGGTTGGAACCTCATAAAAACCTTCCTTTCTTACAGATACTATCTATTTTCTTTAAAAAGAACTAACGGTATGAGAAAGTGGAATTGTTTTCTTCCTTGCGTGAGAAAAGACGATTCTCTGAATATTTTCACAATTCAATGATGAAAAGTGATTGAATTCTATTTTTCAAAACGTTTCAAATCCAATAAAATGCATCCCTTTTCTCAAATCAAAGAAATTCACGGTAAAAATTAATTGCTTCATACTTTCATCAAAGGTTAAAGAAAACCTCTTTTTTCTTTGAATAGTGCAAATACAAAAATACGCATATTTTTAGAAATCCGATTTTATTTTTCATCATTCGTAGAAAATCAACCAAAACTTTTTCTCGAAATATTCAACAAGGAATATCTTATATATTTATTTCAGCATCAAATATGCAAATAACTGATCCATATTTTATTCATACGCCGAGAATTCGTTGCATAAACAAACCATCTGCGCTTTTTGGATATTTGTCATTATTATTTTCTCTCTTTTTCTATCGAGGAAAAGAGATACTGAGATAGGAAAAAATATAGGTGGGAGAAAAAAAAGGAAATTTCTCCCGAGATTGTGCTCGTGATAGAAACTTTAGAATATTCTGGAACAATGGAAGGTGTATACCAAAAATATATCAAGTATAGAAACTTTCGACGTAAATTAACTGATTTTGTTATTCGAAAAGGAATTCGTTTTTCGAATTTGTGAACGTACAATGTGATCTAAATTTCAGTTGAAATCTGAAACAAAAATCCAGATTTTAAGAATAATGGGGGTACAGTTACGAAATACGTACAGATTTTCAGAACAACGTGAGCTTTTTTTTTTTAAGGAAAAAATTACATAGAGTCGGATCCGCTTACAACGAAGTTACACTGAAACTATTCGTTATACTGGTACCAGCTTGGAAAATGATGCGTTTAAGTAAAATAAAAGATGAAACAAAAAAAAGGCTTTCGTGGCCATCGTGTTAATTAGAATTAAATTTAAAAGTTTTCGGGTTTTTTGGCCGACGTGAAGAACAGTTTTTGTCTTTCGACGTTTCGTTCGTACGAGTGGCGAACATTTTCAAGAATTGCGTAACGGCGGGTAAGTAGTAGTCTTTTGCCCGCTGTTACGTAATTCTTGAAAATGGACGTCACTCGTGTGAACGAAACGTCCAAAGGCAAAAACTGTACTTCACGTCGGCCAAAAACACGAAAACGTTTAAATTTAATTAAAATAAGCATTTCACATGCATGAAAATACACATTAATGAAACATAAAACATTTCACATTGGTAATATGAACAGATTAAAATAATATATATATAATTTTAATAAAGATTTACAATTTTTAATAAAGATTTAAAATTTTTAATAAAGATTTACAGTTTTTAATAAAGATTTACAATTTTTAATAAAATCTCACGTAATTGGATACATCAACGTTTAACATTGAAGGACTGAACACACACTGCTTCTCGGAGATATATCGAAGCGTTCCCGAAGGATGGGTGTTTCCTGTATAACGCAGGGTGTCCAGGTTATAGGTAATGAAGAGTGATGGCTAGGAGAAACACACAACGACTACTTATGAATTTTCGTTGCATTGAAAAAAGAGGGAGTTTCCTCCATCCGGGTTTTAAAATTTAATGAAGTTCAATGGAAGCACCATTAGTGGCTGTACAGATGTGCAAACGTACTCTGCAACTTCGGCACTTTCTGCCACTGTTTAACAGAATTTGAGGTGTTTTCAATTCAACTGCTGCAAATTTTTTTTGAAATCATATTGAAGGCTTCGCATCTCTGTCCGTATGACGTTTATCAGGCATCACTGATTTAAATCCAGCCAGCTTAAGCAGTCACAGAATCATATGTTGTGGCGTCCACACAGGGTACTAAAACTACTATTACTTCTGAACCACACATGCACAACTCATAAAAATTCTTCTAAGAAATTTCTAACGAAAGATCGGTGCATGTTGGAGTGTACCGCGTATGTGTTGCGTACCATCGTTCAGATTTCTTCTGAAGAATGCCTGTCATGTGTTACAGAACGGTTGCTATCTGTCTCCCGAATAAGGAAGCAAACAACTCTGCAGTTTATTCTGCCTGTATCATGTGTTATATTTTAATGTCTCTCTCTCTCTCTCTCTCTCTCTGTCTCTCTATGGAGAGTCATTTTAAATGAGATATCGGATCACGTTTGCCTAAGTTGGGAAAACTACTGATGAAAACCAATTTTAACCGACCAGTGAAAAATAGTTTAACAGCAGTAAAAAGCGGCTAAAAGCAGTTGTTAACGGTGCGCGTGCACCACCTCGGTTGAAGAAGCGAGGAAAAAACAATCTCCTCCTCTTCTATCAATGGTATAACACTTCCTCAACCTTTCGAAGCCCGAGCATTCATTTTTGTTTGGAATTTTTAAAATGTTTTTAAATTTTTGATACTCAAAAAATGCATTAAAAACATAAATGTCAGCCAATTTTTTGTTCAAATTATTTCAGCCAAGTTGATACAGGGTATAGTCATCTTCTCATACAATTTTTTCCAGAACTTTATAGTTAAATTTTATATGATAAATCACACTTTTTTCCGGAGGCACTTCCTCCTGGAAAACCGGAACTACGCGTAAGCCGTTTTTCCCGCATTTAATTTTATTTTTTCCAAACTTTCCTCCGTTTTTCGAATTCGAATATCGCTGCGATTTTTTAAATTTAATAATTCTACAATCTCTTTTGCAACATGAATGACGTATCTGAGTTCTATATACACGTTGTTTAGATACTTTTTCTAATTGGAAGTATGGCTCTAGGATCAACAGTTCGAAAGTAAAATGTCATGCGCCCTGTTACCTATGCACCCTGTATACTGGCTGGATCTCAGCTGCTACTGAAAACCACCAACGCTATCAACTTTATTCATGGTGACTAACATGGCGATCTATTTTGAATTAAGAATTTTTTTCGATACTTGTAAAACCAGTCAGTGGCGTTTTAACTGGCTGACCAACGGCTTATGATCGAAAGAGCTCAACGGAATCAAAAAAACAATCCTCGAAATATATTGAAAGATTTCAGAAAATGGCAATTTTTTTCCAAAAATTCTACATTTTTATTAATTCTGGAATCATTTCCCTCATGAATTTTCAATCATTTCATTCATTGATTTTCAATCATTTCATTCATTGATTTTCAATCATTTCTTTCATTGATTTTTCAATTACTTCTTTCACTAATTATGACATTATTTCTACAAATTTTCTGGAATCATGCATTTTTAATTAATTTTGGTATTTTTTCATGAATTCTTGAATCTTGCAGTTTTTTCATTAATTACGGTATTTGTTTTCATTGATTTCAAATTATTATCCATTCTAAATTCCATCAATTCTTGTTCAGTGCGTTCATATTTTTGATAGATATTTTTTTTTTCAGCATTCCCGTATATTTTGTAACAATGTTATGTCTATCTGGGTGCAGACTCTACCTCCCCCCCCAAAAAAAAACTATGAAGTTATGGCTCAAAGGGTCCCCAAAAAATTCCTGTTCCACAGCCGCCGAAATCATTAAGATGCATATGAAATCAGTGACGCAACAAAACAATTTATAACCGAATTGTGAATGGATTTGTACCATGTGAGAAGTCCATGCAACCGACGTTAAGAACTCCTGACAACTCAGTATCAACGGTTAGATTTTTTTTTTAAATTTGTGAACTAAATATTATTATTACTTCGTGAAATAATTTCACACGCAAACAATTAACTTTCTAAATAAATCTTGACAATTGTGCAACTGGTGGATCACATACAGTAGAACCTCTAGATAACGGACACCCATAGGACCAAAAGGTTTGATTTCAGTCGGAATTGGTTTCTATATATTCTAATGTTAATATATACGGAGTGATTATATAAAAACTATCCCGACATATGGGCCCCTAACTATCATACCATTCACAGAAACTGAATGAAATTTTGGCATAAGGTATTTTGAGGTATACGCTCAAAAATGATATGGAAAACAACAGTGTCACTCTAACAGTTACGGTTACAGTGAGAAAATTTCGAAAATATCAAATGGCAACACCAAGTTTTTTGTATTGGAATGTGATCTCCATATTGAAAAACACTAAATAGCGTTGGAATGGCACCTGTAGCACGAAAATCCCCGGAGCTAGGCAAGGAAAAAGTAAAAAGGACTTTGCCGTGCACCAGAGCATTAATGTTCCTTTCATTCGTCACACCGTTTCTTCGGCTGAGATCCCACAAGGCCTGATTAGTCCTCCACAAGGTCATGTGGAAACACAATAAAATGCTTTATTTTATGCTGCTTCTCTGTCCTTATTGGTTGTCCTCACTTTTAGCCTATCTACCGCCGGTGATTTTCATGCTACAGTTGCCGTTCGAACGCTATTTAGGGTTTTTCACAATGGAGATCACATTCCAATACAAAAAACTTGGTGTTGCCATTTGATATTTTCGAAATTTTCTCACTGTAACCGTAACTGTTAGAGTGACACTGTTGTTTTCCATATCATTCTTGAGCGCATAGATCAAAATACCTTATGCCAAAATTTCATTCAGTTTCTGTGAATGGTATGATAGTTAGGGGCCCATATGTCGGGATAGTTTTTTTATAATCACCCTGTATATATATATACACACACACACATACACATATCAAAGTGATAAACCGGTGGTTATGCATTATCAACAATCGTCTCGATAAAGAAAGTTTGAAGTTTGATTAAATTTCACATTATTTACCAGATTTACCAGTGATTACGCATAATTTCAAAATAAAGTTGAAAAGTGATAAATATGGAAAAAATTATAACCTTTCATCCCTTCATTAAACTAATTAATTATTTTTACCCATACATGATACGTGAACCACACGTATTTTCTAGTAAAAATCAAATTAAAATAAATGTGAAGAAAATAAAAACATTCATAACAACATTATCAGTCTTTTAATGTTGGCTTTCTTCACACGTAATCAACAAACAAAACCATATTAGGGGCCGTTAAAGTATTACGTAAGCAAATTTTTAGCCATTTTTTTATCCCCCCCCTTGTCAGCAGAAGTAAGAAAAACGTGACCCCCCCCCCTGTCAGCAAAATTTCGCCATCAGCTCTGCCCTTCTGAATCCTAACTCATATTTTCATAAAGGGTGGTTGATGACGTAAGCATTATCCAAACCCCCTTCTCTCCTTATCAGCAAAAGTCAGCAAATCGGAAACCCCCCCCCCATCAATGATGACGTAATACTTGAACGGCCCCTTACCACTCGAATTCACAATCCTGAACCATAATTATATTCAGTTAATTAAGTAATTAATTGATGATTTATCATATTTACGAATACGAGTTTGGTAATATAAGTTGAATATGATAAATTATCGGTTTATGACTAAATATTTATAAATTAGAACTTGAAAAAAAAAATTACAGTTTGCTTGATATTACTGTCCGCTAACGGGGAGTGAAATACATTAAAGCCCTATTCGGGATCGGGGATCAGAAAAGTGTCCTGTCCGCTAGGGAAGGTTCCACTGTATTCATTAAAAACCTATGAAAAATCAATCATTACAACGAGACGAGAATATAAATATTTAAATTCCAGAAAACACACAGCTTAAAATTATTGTTACGATCAGACATCCAAACAACAAATGTAAATAGAAGTAACATTCAAATGAAATCCATGTTAAAAAGGTGTCCAAAAGACGCGAAACTCCATTAAAGAAAACAAGATCACATATAACTCGAATACAAAACAAACACATAATAAAACGAAGCACACAAAGGCTATAAATCAACAGAAATTTATATATAAATGGGAAATATATACTTTACACCACCATCTAACAATACATGCCACTCGCCATTCTTCAGTTGGATCAAGATGTACTTAAAAATTTGTCTTTATTTGTATTTTATTTATTTTCCCGAGGAGAAGAGAGAGAAAAAGACCGAATCCTCTTTGGAAAATTGCCAGAATTCCACCAGAGTTTGGGTACTAAGGGTATTGGAGAAAAGTCTTAGGCTGGGGAGAATTGGTTTAGCTACACACACACACACACACACACACACAGAAACAAATAAATAAAATAGAATTCTTATCCAGAAGCTCTTCTCGTTTTTGTGTGTGATCACAAATTTTCTCCTCACAACTATTTTCTCTCTGTCATTTCCAAAAAAAAATCGGGAAAAAAAGAAATCATTTTCAAGAATGATTTCCTTTAACAGAGAGAAAAAATAAATAAAAATCTTGGCACTATTTCCTGATTTTCTCTTGAAGATGGTATAGAAATGACGTTCCCGAAAAAAAAATAGTATTTTTTTTTCGGGAAAAGCGGAGAAAACCCCCTTTTTTTCCCGTATTTTTTTCACTTGTCATCGAATTTCAAATCGCTTTGCTAACAAGAGAGAAAGTACAATGCGGGTCAAGAGATCTAAAGTTTCTTAAGAGTTGTATTTTTTTGCTTGTTCTGAAGATCTTGTCACTGAAGAGATATTGATCTCTTTTCCCTATATCTTGTCTCTCTTTCAGTCTTCTTCACCTTTTATTGTATTTCCATAGGGATCCCGGAACTTAATAACAAAAGATAAACTTTTAGTGCCGACCGGTCTCTGTCTGTTCATGAACAGCTTTTAACCTGTCTCGGTTGAGTTTGCAAAGTGACTCTAACCCGTTTCTGTAAATCGTCTGAATGAAAGCTCTCTGAGATCAGATTTCTGTATTTGTAGTGTCACAAAGAATGGGATTAGAGGAACACATTGGATTTTTCACTTCGAGATATGTTTGAATCGGCAAAATATCGGGATAAATGGTGGAAGCTATACGTACTTTTAAAACATTAGAGATGACGATTATTTTTTGTGAGCAATGTATTATATTTCACTTGTAGGTTTGTTTTTTTCGTAAAAATTGCTTTTATTAGGGGTTGTTGGATTTTTCGATTTTTTTTTGACATTCCTATTTTTATGGGTATTTTTTTTTTCTTTTTGCCATCTCGTTGAGAGAGCCAACCGGCAGATTCTGAGTCAAAAACAACTTATAATTTTTTTTTTAAATTTATATATTTTTCGAATTAAAAACTCCGCAGGCCACTGAGAGTTATACTGCGCTTTTCAGAAATGTGAGACGTTTTCCAGGAACGATATGCATTTGATGCATTACCTTAAGAATCATTTTTGCAAGTTGGGGGTGGGGGTGGAGCTTAAACAGATTTTGGGGGAATAATTTTATATTTTTCAGAAGTCATCAAACAAAAAAAAAGCATACATTATTACAGAATTTGTAAAACGGAATTGGAGGTATTTCTTAGGAAAAATGGAAAAAAAATACAGAATTTTCTTTCATTAATTCTGGAATTATTAATGATTATATTAATAAAGTAATTAATAATATTAATTATTAATTACTTCATCTGGTAATTCCGGAATTACTGAAAATATAGTTTCAGAATTGTTATGAGAAATTTCTTAATTTTTGAAAAAATAATTTCAGAACTAATAAAAATCTGCATTAATTTTGGGGTCCTTTGAATCCTTCATATCCTGAATGTACAATAGAGTACCAGGTTAGATAATTTGTTTTGAATAAACTAACTGTTTCAAAAACATTGGTTTTTTTGTCTTTAATTAGAACTGAAATGAGCGACCAAATAATTTACATGATGACTTTGTTATCATCATTACATTTGTACTTTTGTTTTAATTTATTATATATATTTTTTTTATTCTACTTTTCACAATGTCGGATATAAAGGGTTTAATCGGTGGTTGTAGGTCGCTCCTTTAAGACACCACTCACTGTGCATTAAGTCTTTGCGAGACTGAATACCTCTTACAAATTTCAAATACCGCAGTATGATTTGATGGCCCTTGGGCTCTATGAAAGGGTTCAATTTGGCTCTTGATATTCGAAAAGTTGAAGACCTCTGCTTTATAACGTAATTATAAGAAAGGGTAAATCCTGTTTTTCGGTTTATACAGGGCCGCAAACTGGATTCTTGGTCAGCCGGGCAAAAAAGCAAAATGGCACTTCCTTTTAATGTTGAAGGAGAGGTTAAAAAGGTTGGAATTTTTGCTCCTCCCCCCCTCCCGGTCCAGCATCCTGGGCCTCAGATCTACCTGCTTCCCTCAAGTTAAGGTCCTACGTTTATAATAACAGTTTTAATTTGATAACTAATATACATCCATAACCATAATTTTCTTGTAAATATATGACATTATATTATAAAATGTTTACATTGGATGAGCGCAGGTGTCGGAGGGAAGGTATAATTGATATATTTAAAAATTTCAACGAGAGATGGATAAAGTGGGCCAGAATAACTCTCACGATAAGAAAATTGGTTGTAATAAAGATCAACCTTCCGAGCTCAGATGTTACTGCGAATTAAAGCCCCCTGAAAGCCAACGGATGCGACAAAATTTCAATCATTTAGTTTCCAATTTCTATCAAATTTGAACCAAACGTTATTCAATAGATGGAAAATAATTATTGTTCATTCGAATGAAGAGTATGCGTGTTCTTCTGCGAATGCACCCGATGTATATGATAATTGTCATCGTTCGGAAATACCTTGTTTGAATGACAAAGAAAATATTCTCGACCGAAAAACTACCTTTGATGTTTCGCCTGGCACACCGTAATCCAACGAAAACACCATGGCGACAGCAGAATCAAACGCAGCATCGAGAATTTCACGTAGTATATCTGAATTCTATGTACGGTCATCAACCAACTTTTCACTACTGCTGCTGGTTTTTCCAAGTTAACCGGCACGCAAAAGCGCGATTACTATTACGATAAAGTCGAATAATATTAAAAAAAGACAGAGAGAGTGGGCGGGAAAAGTAGAAAATTCGATACCGCTGATGAAAAGTTCGATTTGATAGCCGGAATGCTCATTGAATGTATCGAGTATCGAAGTTGCGCTTATCGATCTGAGCTAATGAGGATGATAAGCACGTATTGAGCAGCGTATATTCGCGCTAGTAAACAACTAAAGCACTACGTAATTTATTCATGTTATGTGACGGAGTATGACCACATCCGACGTTCTTTCCCTTGTTTTTAGGTTCTCGTGCCCTTAAATAGAAGTTTTTCGATTAATTGTACAGCTGGTAAATGGTCCGTAATCCCATTGCTTCCCTGATGATATCGCGCTGAGTTTCGTAACCAAATCGTTTCAAGTAGAGTCTTTAGGTTCTGACCGAAAATATATAGGCGTTCAGTCGTATTTGGGAAATAACGTACGAAACCGAAAATCGTAATTGGTGAAACGGGGTTCCAATGGATAGTTATAATCCATCAAACCCCTTTCATCATGACTCTGCCAATTCCTGTGCAGTAGTGCGCTTTGCAATGATAGTTAGATTCTAATAAGGTAGGTGAAGACGTAGGTTCACCTGAGACCCAAGGGGTTTTTTTTTCTTTCAAATGTTTCCAAATGTTCATAGACCTGGCAACACAGGTCGAGGCATGTGTAGAAAATGTTTTGGTCTTTTTAATCGTGCTTTGTGTCTACTGTCGTATGATGAAATCTCCGCAAGGTGTGGAAATTCAGAATCGTTCAATTTATCAAATAAGTTCTTTGCCAGTTTCTTTGCATATGACTTTACATCAGCTACTCCGGAATCACGTCTGATATTAACGTTTCTAGCGTACCAAGGTAGTCCTGTGTATCTCCTCAGAGTCTTGTTCTGAAATCTCTCCAGAGCGATGCTATTCATTTTCTTCGAGAACAACCAGACAGGCGCAGCATACAGAAGAATCGGTCTAATTGCCATCTTATACAGAATGATTTTATTTCGAATTGAAAAACTTGAGTGCCTGTGGTTAGTCTGTTGAGCATGACCGAGGCCACGGTCGCCCTACGGATGGCATCAACACACTGCCGGGAGAAACTGAATCTCTTGTCCATTATCACCCCCAAATATTTATTGTGAATGACTGAGTTGATTATAACTCCTTGTACCTCTATGTGTGCTTGTTGTGGTAATGAGGACTTGTTAGTGAACCACATGAATTTGGTTTTATCTCCATTCAGTTCAACACGGGTTCGCACACACCAGCGCTCGACCAATCTTACCATTTCTTGCAAGTTTGAAAGGGCCTTGCCAGGGTCCTTATCTGTGCAATAAAGGGCACTATCGTCGGCATAAATAGCGGTGAAACCCTTAGGGGCAACTGGGAAGTCATTCATATGAAAATTGTGTAGGATGGGACCTAACACACTTCCCTAAGCTATTGATGAACGAATCTGTCTAGAATTAGATATTGAGTCATTTATCTGTACTCGGAAGGAGCGCGAGTCGAGATAATTGCTCACAAATTTGATGATGTTATACGGCATTCCCATGCGAATCATCTTAAACAGCAGCCCATTGTGCCAAACTTTATCAAAAGATTTCTTTAAATCGAAAAAGGCTACTACTGCAGTGTCTTTATAAATTTTGGCTTCTTGAATTCGTTCTACGAACCGCAATAATTGAGTGGTGGTCGAGTGCTTGCTGCGGAAACCGTGCTGCTCTGGACCGATAATGTTATTGTCCTCTACAAATTTGTGTAGTCTTATGGCCGCCACTCTCTCAGAAAGTTTCCCTAATGAACTGAGAATTGAGATTGGGCGCCAATTCTGTGGATAGTATAGGTCATGTCCAGCTTTGGGGATGACCTTGACTTTAGCGAGTTTCCATTCTGCCGGAAAGTGGTTTGTACGGAGTAATTCATTGAATATGTTGACCAGCTGGCGAACCATGTTTTCGGGGAGATTCTTGATGGTGTTGTTGGTGTCCTGACCAGGTGCTTTTTTCTTTTTGAGGTTTTTCATAATGTTTGTTACTTCTTCAGTGTTCGTAGGAAATAAAGCAGAGGGTTGTTCTAGGGAAATATCCCTAAAGAATACTTGAACTTCTCTGTCAACAGTGGCAATAAGCTGAGGAGAAGTGTTATCACATGTAGAGAACTGTCTCTCATATGTGTCAGCAAATATTTCCGCTTTATCACTGTCACTATATACTGTTCCGCTTGTGCCTAGAATCGGAGGAATCCTCGAATGAGTGGGCTTACATGTTTTATACACTTTGTATAACGTGCCATCAGCACAATTTGCCTCACGTAAAAAGCTGAAGTAACGCTCACTCATAAATTCTTTGATTTCTCTAGATAATTCTCTTTTTATAGATCTGTATCTATCTTGGTTGCACGGATTTAACGTTCTTTGTCATTTCCTCCTAAATTTGTTTTTTAATTTGATGCGTTCCTTAATCCAGCGGGGAATACCCAGTGGATTATTAGTGGGAGCATCTCGGGTGGATTCTTTAGCAGTGTTAGTGATTGTTTCTGTGAGAAACAATAAGTCAGATTCAATTTGATCAATATTGCCACCCGTGAAGGAAGGCAAGGTGATTCTGGCCAGCTTTCGCTTAAATAATGGCCATATCACTATTTTCTTTGGTTTACATATAAAAGGAATATTGAAATCCGCTACAAGAAATATAGGGTTGTGATCAGAATCCGTGACAGGTTGAACGTGAACCGACATAGCAAATGTAAGGTTCTTAGCAAGCGCTATGTCAAGAATATCTGGTGACTGGCCAGCTTGGTCAGGAAAATGAGTTGGAGTGTATGGCGCATAAGGTTGAATGCTCTTTCTGATACAAAAATTTTCGAGCACCCTGCCTTGGGTGTTTGTAGAGTACGAGTTCCACAGAAAGGATTTAGCATTCATGTCGCCACACATTATCACTGGGTATTGACAATTGAAAAATTCATTAAAAAGTGGAATGTCTATAGTGTTTCTCGGAGGTTTATGGCACATCCTATCCTAATTTCTTACGTAGATCTCTATTGTTATTACCTCACATTGTGTCGAGGGAGGTAGCTGAATAACGTTATGTATCAAAAACAATGGTATAAAGAAAAAAACTTAAGTATAGAGTTAATGAAAAAGTTCATGGCATATTTAAAAAATTAATAAAAAGAATCAATCAGTTGACTTTAAAGAAAGAGAAATTTAATATATGTATTCGGACGCAGAGATTTTTTCAATAAATTTGAAAAAATAGTTAAAAATTTTATTCACAGATGACGCTGCACCCATATCTTTTTTCAGTAATGCCTGGGCTTTATGCTACTATAACCCCAAGTTGCGCAAATACGCAGTTAAGCGGTTTTCTGTGAAAAATGCAGGTTTCTGAAATTCAATCATAATCACAGAATTATTGCTCATATGACAGATTATTGAGCGCGAATCAAATGAAGAATTTTTAGTTCGGTCAGAACATCCTATGTGATTAATGGGATTGGATTTTTTTTACCTAAAAAATTTTTAAAATATGCAACAATTTATGATCTAAAAAATATGAAAATATGACTTTTAATTTTCTCGTCATTTCATCTCTTCTTTTTCAGTTATTGTTTCTTATCTCATTAATATGAAAAATGAACAAAAAATTCATCAGTTCATCTTTTCAATTAAAATTCTCTTACCAACCGCAAATGGAAAACCACGCCCTACCTAATACAAATACAACGCGACAACAGGCAAAATGCCCAACGAGGTGACTGCACAAACGAGGTACACAAGAACTATTCTTCATTCAATAACCCTTCTAGAATTGCAGTGAATTTTATGAGATGCAGTTCCAAATGTTAAAAAAAATGTAATTGTTCGGTTTCTTCTATGAAATATTTGAAGAAACTACTCGGCAAACATTTTCTTGAAGATTCGATAAAAATTACGTTATGGGCCAATATTTGAAGGAAAAAACCTGCCTTGTCATAAAGCACGCGTCTAGTTTCTGCAATCTCTTTGATTGTATCTGAAGCTGAATTCAAATGTTGCTGCACATCAAATCGGTTTTTCGCTGGAACATTTAACATGTTTAACAAATACGATACAGTGGTACTACATAGGTCCTTCCTCTTTTAAAACTGCGCACAACTCCGGTCTATCGTCATTGGGCAAATTACTACTGTTTTAGCTTCTTTAATATAAGCTCTGATTCAACGAAGTTTTCCTGACACCCCCTGAAATGTCTCCCTCCCCATAATTAACTTCTCTTTGACGAATTCTGAAATCGGAATTCGATATAATGAATTTCTATTTAATAAATTTTACAATATTACCCTATATAACAAACTGCCATTTAACAAAGTCTTTGATTTAAAGAAATTTTTGTGCTTACACAATCAGACCCTAATATACCAAACCTCAATTCCACGAATTCTAAAATCGGACCCCGATGTAATCAATTCCTACTTGACGAATTCTACAATCTGACCTCGATGCCATGACCTTCTTCTTAACAAATTTTACGATTGTACTCCGATATGATACAGTATAATGAACTCCCATTCAGCAACCTCAACCTGTACCAACAACGCTTGGGTGCCATGTAATAATCACCGGTAAAAGTGATAATTTTTTTTAGCATTTATCAAATTCACCAACGACACTTAGGTAAATATGCATAATCACCAGCAAAAGTGAGAAATCAATCACACTTACAATGAAAGGGTCCCAAAGTGACGTGCTGAAAAAAGTTTTGCAAAAATTACCACCGATTCTACTTATTTAAATGTGCATAAAAATATAAAAAATATTCGGTGGAATGATTATGAGCCTCCCCCAAAAAATATTTTAAATATTAATATTTTGAGCGCCAATAAAGACCAAGAATGAATCCGAAAATCCTGCAACCATAGAGCGCTAGAGAGACGTCATTCAAACACATGATCAGGTACAACACAGACAAAGAAAGAGAGAGAAAAAAGGAATACCGTGTGTAATTAGAGTTTCTAGAAAAGAGAAGATGAAGGAGAGAAAGGAAAAGAAAGCGAAATGAAGTGTTATAGATATCACCAAGAAACAGGAGAAGCGATGTGTAACCAACTGTTGTCATCTCTACTAATTTTTTGCGGCTCTAATAATTTCACTCCACCGCTAATTACCTTACTTTTATGTCTTTCTGGGTGAGATGAATGTGCTTGTGAAATTTCTCATAATTTTTTGAGGACGATAACCTTGGGACCCTTTCATTGTTAACGAGACGATCAGCGATTACGTGTAAGAAACAATTTATCGAAATTTACCATAACATATTCGTAAAAAATATCAATCGTTCTTGCAGGGGCATAACTAGGATTTTTGCAACCCGCAGCCAAAATGATTTTGCCGCCACCCCCCCAACTTCAAAATTCCATAATTTTATGACGGTGTTCCTCGTTCTGACCTAAAACTCTCACCCTGTAAATTGTGCCGCCTTGGGTAGTCCCCCCTCCCCTTATTTCCGACCCTACGTTCTTGTAACAATGGGAACGATAACAGCTACGCATTAGAACGGGAAAACACGCAAATTCGAAAAATATTCGTTGACGGATGCCGAGAATCATTTCGTTGTTTCCGTTCACAATTAACTCCTCGGAAACACAAATGCAAATGGTTTCACTACGAAGTGCTCGACAGTTGTTCTGGCTTATCTCTCGCCCTCGATTTCTATTTTTAGAAATCGTTTGTCGTAATTCCTGCTGTTGGGAGTGGCAACACGAGTTTGTTGAGGAGGTTGCTATTTAAACGCAATCTGCAGTCTCCTCCCTTCTTCACTCTATCTCTCTCTCGCTCTGTTAGCACCAGACAACCTGTGAATGATTCAAAGATTAGCTCCGTAAATGGGATTAACCGAGCAATTTCCTCTCACTTCAAAGTTCACTCATTCTCTGGAACGACATCGACGTCTGATAACCCAGAAACTCGGCCGAGATTGAAAAGCAAACAGCCACGTCCGTTGTATCCGAATCAGCACTATGCGTATCTATGTAGGTACCTGAATAGAACACGGTCAAGAGTGTCCTTTAAAATCGTTATCCGATCAATCAGCCAGTCCTTGACGTAAAACCGCTCGCATGTGAGGGTCATTCCGCAACTGACGTCATTTGCTCTCGGTACCTGAGCAAAATCAATTTGGAAATAAATCCTGATGATAAATGTCACTTAAACAATAAATTTTACCTCTAGTATGTTTCTCCAAAAAATATCGGAGCGTAAGGTATTTTTGAATAATTAACAACTTTATGTGGAGAAAAATTTTCATACAATGCTGAAATAATTATAAAACTTTCTGCGGAAATGCACCCATCACAAGAACGACATGTCTTGTGAATATGGGTTTCTCAAAGTAAATTATACAGTCAAACCTCGTTAGCGGGTCACCTGGATAACGAGTTACTCCTCTTACGGAGGGTCACTTTCTTAAAATCCCGCTTGTCCTCTACGGCGTTCATATGTTTTAAACTCCTGATAATGCGTTACCGCACTCCGCTTAATAAGTAATTTTTGTGAAAGTAGGACTAACCATTAAAAATTTTCATAGAAATCTAAATTTTCCATATGGAATGCACACGATAAGCTTGCCGCCCAATTATTGATATTTTTCCCGTTGTTCGTGTGGGGCCCTATAATATATGAGAGAAGTTGGGTCTTTAGCCCGGAGCCCAGCTCTAAGTTAGAATGAAGCGTTGCAGCATAGGACTCCAATGTTTATATTGATGCATGCCCCTTTTCTATATTGCCGGGCACCGATAATTTAGAATCTTGTACGCTGTAAAAAAAGTAAACAATTAATTTTTTTATGTTGATCTAATTATTATAAGGCCTCTATATGCTCCTGAGGCCATACCCAGGTGGACGCATGCACTGAGATGGGTCAGCAAGTTTGGCCAATCGAAGAGTATTTCTTGCTGTTCTGCCCTTTCAATTTTGTGTTTTCCTCTAAATTCTGAAGATTCTAGCACTTTTTTTTCCAAAATTGTGGAAATTGTTCCAAATCACGTGAAAGTCATGAAAATGATATTGTTACTGCATTTTTATAGTTGACCGACAATGTTTCGATTCGCATTGTAACCTATAACCTCTTCACTACTGAGTCAAAACTGACAGTTAATTTTTTTTTGATTGGTTTGTGCTTATTGTATGTCAAAATGCTCTTTAAAAATTTATTTTAGTTAATTGATTGATTAATTAATTTTAGTTGATATCTTTACTAGGACCATTTGAGTTTACGTAGTACACATGTGTATACCTGAGATCTTAACTGGAAATAATCCTTAAAAACAATTTGAAATTATTAAAAACACGTGTATCGCTGGAGCGAAGAGGATATTGTTTTCATCATAAAGAAATGATACCAAAAGTGTATTAATTCAAAATCTCAGAGGACAAATTGGTTTTCAAACACTTTTTTTTTTTTGTGTTTTTTAGGAAATGAGGATATTTGCTTCTATTGTAATTTTGATTAATGATTACTTGTCGCACGGATAAACATAATTTTTCTTTTCAAAATAAATTTTGATGGCCTTTAACCAAATTTTTCTTATTATTATTGAAGCATTTTTTTCGCAAAAATCAATAAAACATATACTACAATCTTAGGTTTTTGAAAAATTCCAGGATTTTTGGATTGGAAGAGAACAGTAAGGTAAATAGTCTATGAATTAATTTTATTAAACTTAATTTTATAAATTTCCAACACTCGATTTGAGAATAACGGGAAATTTGTTTTATGCGCAATGCATTCATCGCGGGGATGGGTATGTATATATATGTAGTATGCATATATATGTAACATATTATATGTATGAAGTAGCAAGGCATGGCTTATTCCGTTTATCGAGTCACTCTTCAACTTACGGGGTAATATTTTTTTTGCTCTCCCAAGAACAACCCATTAATCAGATTTGACTGTGTAACGGGTACAAATACAAATAGAGAACTAAAATAGTTTTTACAGTTTTACTCACTATACACATGTGTGTGTGTGTGATTATCATTACGTATGATTGTACAGTGAGGAAGCTGGAAATGATTATAAAATCTCGTGGTTTTCAACTGTGACGGCTTTTTTTCTTTCAATGATTTTTATCAGTCTGAAGCTCACTGAATCATTCAGCATCGCCAAAATATTGCTGCTGCCCATATTTTTCCAGTATATTTTGAGGGCATTTTTTTTCAAAATTTCATTCAGATGGAATTTTGGATAATTTTTTATTAATAACAACCGAAATATTCCCCCAGAGATTTTTCGGGGTGGGAGGGGTTAATATTGCTACAAGGAGATTGAGAGATAGAGAGATGGTCATTCAATGGATTGAACGTAGCTAGTTTTCAACCATAGTTTAGCTGATTTAGGAGAATGGTGAACAAAGGTGTTATATCAACTGGGATACTCAGTCTCCTGAAGTTGGAACTGCAATTGCAAACAAAATGTTTTGGTCAGTTGAATCTCCAATTCCGAGTGGATAAGATTTATGAGAGTTGCTCAACAAGCTGCAAAAGTGTCCCTTGTCATTACAGAACCAACTTCAAATGTTCATTTACTAAACGTAGATAATTTCCCGCTTATTTGTATCGATAATATAATATTTATAGCCAGTTATAAATTCAACCATATTTTTCTTGCCAGTTTATGACGTCTGAGCCAAATACGAAGCCTGAAAGTTTAATACTTGACCACTACTAAACTACACATGCACCTCGTTCGTATTCCTCTGTGGAACTTCTAACGAATTGTCACATGTTACAATGTTGCGTACCTAACGTAAAGTTTGTTTCTGTGTAATGCTTGTTATGTGTAGTGTGCTGCCATCTTCCGTCAATTTTTATAACTACGAATGAAGTGTTATGATTGGAGATTTTACCGTTGTAGGACTGTTGCTCTCAGTTGCGAAACTTTTAAACGAGGAGATCGGCTCGCATTCGCGTTTGGAAGTTGGGAATCACAGAATACCAACTTCAGCCGACCACCACTGGGGTGACGGTGGGGTTCGAACCCGGGTTCCCGCGATGCGAATCCGTGACTATGCCTCCACGATCATTAATACTTGACTGCATGATTGAAAATTGACTTTTCTAATCAACATGAAATATGTTTTGATTGACTTGCAAAGAGAAGCTGTAACTGCAACCACAGGTTTTCCAATTTTTCCTCCCAACGAATCCATAACTCTTAAAGCCTTAAATTTGAGTTATAGTGTGTTCACATTCAGAAAACCAAGTTTAATTGGCATTTGTTTGAAGGCTTTTAGGCAACCAGGATTCCTTTTAACAAAAATCAGGCAAAATGCCAAGTATTGCTACACGTTGCTGGCGTTGTATTTGTATTTGTATAATCAGTCCATAAACGATGCTCTCAAATGCAATGTTTCGTTGTGTCATTTGGCAACGACGTTTTTTCTTCCTAAGATTCAACGCTGCACCATCAAAAATTGTTCGATAGTTTAAATAATAAGTATAAAATACTGCCGTAAAAGTTTCATCTTATATTGGAGGAATTTAATCTTTGTAGTCCCGACAAATTCACTCATTTTTACTCTTCATAATTTTCCATGCATACTTCGTCGAAATATATACAGTATAGCCATCGCAGAAAATTTCGAAGACTGAAGAAAGTCTCTTGAGATTACGCTTCACATCGGATTTCGATAAATTTTCGCAAATATTCAAAAAATTACGTCGAGGTGAATTTGTAGGTGCTTCCCAAAAGTATTCGCCTCGTACATTATATATTTAATGCTTTCTAAAAACTTATAAAATATTGATTAACATTCATTGAATTTAAAATTAAGTACGAATTTTTATTGAGCTCCTTATTTCTCGGAAATAAATGAAGTACTGAACTAGCTAAAAGAATTAATGGGTATAAAGTGGGGTGAGGGAATCGTGTAACGTGCTTATATTCACCTTAGGCACTATACAAGATTCGACTAATGCGAAAGTGTATAAAATAGGATTAATTTTTATGATGTACGCGACTCTCAACAGGATTTTCTGCAGAAAATTTCTTTTTCATTTTATCAACACGGGCCTCTAGTAGACGCTGTGTATGCCAAGTGCGGAATTAACGTCGTTCCGATATTATTTTATGGTAAAATCTTGCAACTAAAACGATTATCGATGATGAAATTTGTTTTCATTATAAGTTCCGTAGTTTTACCACCTCGAGCATCCAGCAGATAACACGTGTGTAATTTCGCTGTTCATCAACTCTTCCATTTCCAGCTAAAATTCGACGATAATTGCTATTATATACGAATAAGAAACCTGAAATGTTTCTTCATAAATGAGTATGTTACTGAAATCAACATAGATTTTGATTTTCTATGATATTTGGGCGAGTGCTATCGATTCAGGACAACGGGTTGATTTTATTTACGTCGATTTCCAGAAGGGCATTTGACAAATTAGACAGATTGTTACTATTGGGAAAGATAGCTAGCATGGGTGTTCCTGATAAAATTGTAAGGATAATTCACGTACTGTTATCAGAGAGGCTTCACCAGGTTCGCAAAGCGAGCGTCATCTCCAGAGAATGCTAGGTGCATTCCAGGGATTATCCAGGGTCGTCCAGGGATCGGTTTTGGACCGATCTTATTAGCTGTGTACACTTACGATATCACTCAAACTGTGTCACCTATCCCTTTACTGAAATTCACAAAGACGTGAAGTTACTCTGTCCAGTAAAATGCCCTAGGGACCTAAAAAGGCCCTTGTCCCAAGGGATTGCAAGCTTGCTAATGTGGTACAGATATTTAAAAATGGTAATAGAGAAGCCGCGTCCACATTATCGTCCAGTGAGTTTGACGAGCTCACCTCTTGAAAATTTTGGAAATTATTGCCAAAATGCAATTGGTGAAGTGGATAGACGAGAATAATGTATTGCCAGATAATCAGCATGTGTTCAGAAAGAGGAAGTCATTTGTAAACCAACATCCTTTGCTTCTAGGATCACGTGACTAAGGCGCGGGTTGGATCGTGCTGGGGAGGGAAAGTCACCGGACGATCACTGGCACACGACAGGGTCTCAAGTTGCATTATTTTTTTATCTTTTGATAATCAATGTGCTGTCAAAAAATTGACCAATCAGGATCGTAGAATTTGTTCAGCACGAGTTTTTGCTGTCACCCGCTTCTGGCTGATACTGTTTTTCGTCTAGCTTTATAAAAAAAAACACGCAAAACTCTTCGAATAATGCTTGATTATCGATGGTATAAAATTGAATCAACTACTGCTACTTAACCGTACATGCACCTCGTACACATTCCTCTACGGAATTTAATTGAATCAACTGGTCACGTCTGTATCATAAGAAGCTTGATGATGCATAAACTCACAATATTCCAAGATATTACTAATTTCTAGTCCAATATGAGAGAATTTATTGCTTTTAAAGCAAAAAATTCGACATGAAATTTTTAATAAAATTAAAATACTGATTCGTATACAGTATATCAATATAAAATATTCGCACTTTTTCCAGGATAAAAAACGTTACTAATCTGAAAGGATTTCGAAATACTTTGGCTAGATCACAATTAAAAGGAAGACGAGGCAATGGTTATAAAATGGAAAACATTGCAGTCTCCACACATTAAAAATTATATTAAACTGAGGAGAGTTGTTTTTTTATTTCACGAAAAGAAACAATTACTTCGGTACATTAAGATTTTCTTTTTACCCGGCATAACCATTAAGGTATAATGGAGGGTATTAATTTGAATCGCTAATCTGCTTCTACTAATAGAAGTCCGCGGTAATAACGATTTCACAAAAAAGCTATTTAGAGCGCTATGTGTTCTGTTTTTCTTTTTCCTCTATTTTATTACGAACCTATTTAGTTGATAATTTTTTTTTAACACGAAAAAATCGAAGTCAAGGACTATTACGTTGTTCACATCAGAATATTCAAATTTATATATTATCGTACAATGCCATAGATTTGTTTTGAGTAGAGGAAATCGTGACTATAATGAAGAAGGAAAAACAACTCTTTATAGTTTTTGTTTCCGTGCTCATTTCTTATGGAATGACGTGTAACATCATTCATTCTTCAGGACCTTTTAATGAGCGACGAAAACAGATCGATACGGTGATATTTTACTTCACCTATTTCTTGTTTTTTCCTTTTGCATATCGGCACGATGCGTGATTGCGGACGTTAAAGTGGTTCGTACTCTTAAGAAAGAGGAGGGAAAAATATAATGATACATCATTTTTATGTTCGTGGCGCCCCGTCCGATCTCGAAGCGCTTCCGGGCCCCCATAAAGTTCCATGTGCCACTGATTCAGAATCCCAGCCCTGTCACTACGTTAAATAAAATTTGAGGCTAAAATTATCTCGTGGCATCTCTGGCAGATCAGACGGCAACCTAGGTCTTCAATCTTTTTCTAGTCGCGAGCACCCGTCACCGAAAGAAGAGCGCAATTACGGCAAGTTTGGCGTAGGGGGATGCCAATCCCCTGCATGCAATCAGGATGATTTCAATCCTTGAGTTCAATTTGTACACGATGTTTGATTGGGAATGTTGATCAAGTGCTAACGAGCATCAAATCAGACACGTTCATGGAGTACTCTGGGTGCTTCAGAGAGCACCACGGTGTTCGCGAGAAACGGGTTGAAGATGCCTAGAGGTCTTCAACCCTTTCTAGTCACGAGCATTGTCTGTACCCAGCATCAAAAGAAGAGCACCCCTTACAGCAAGTTTTTGTAAGGTGTTTAATTGGAGTGTTGATCAAGTGCTCGCGAGCACGAAATGGGACACGAGCATCGAGCACTCTGGATGCTTCAGAGAGCACCGTGGTGCTCGCTCGCAACGTGTTGAAGATGCCTGACCTAAACCAACCCTGCAACGGTGCACTATTAGGGAATTCGTGCATTGGAGAGAATATAAAACGTTCCCGTTGTTTTTGTGACATTTCGTACTATCAAAGTACCCTCAATTGCCACTTCAAGGTTTTAAATCAGCAATTTTATTATAAGGATACAAACACTATCACAAGTTTTGAATTTCGAAAAAGTAATTTATTAAAAAAAAACATATACAGTTGACGCTACTTATGTAAAGATCATGCATTATTGTGACCGTCCTATTTTAACGACCGTATGATGAGTCGGAAATTTTGTCCCTATTCATCTCATTATTTTCAATCCACTATAACGATCTACAAAGGCCTTAAACTCAATACAACGTCCGAACCCAGTTCCGCTTCGCTTTCTTTGGGTCAATAAATGTACAAAATCCACGTTCATAAATTTTGAAAATTGTGTTTGGCCTTTTGAACATTGATATTGGAAAATTTGATGCATAGGTGCGTACATGTAATTAATTACCACAATTTTTATCATAATTTTCCAACCTCATGCAAAATGAATGATACAATTTTTTTCTTTTGTCTAAACATGAATTCTCTTATGGAACTGATATTCTTTTGAACGTTCCATATAACGGCTTCCTAATGTAACGTCCATTTTTCTTGGAACGATAGGATCATTTCAACAAATGTCGACTGTATATACGGGGGTGTGCCCGAGTGGCATGGTGGTAAGATGCTCGTCTACCATCGTGAAGGTTGTTGTCAGGGTCCCGGGTTTGAACCCAAGGGAGGATATAGATAAGATGTTTTCCCTAACGAACTCGAGGCGACTACCGATAGACAGCGCCTTCACTTCCAACCCATCTCACTAATGGCAGTAAATTGCAATATAGGGATATGGCCAGAGTTGGTGTTTGGTGAAGTAGTATATACGGGGTGTTCCATAAATTCGTGAACAGCTTAAAAATTCATAAAAATTGGAGGAGAATGGTATTTTTAAATGTGTTTGCGAAAAAATTATTCTCAGGAAAGGGGATGTTTTTTTAGCAGTACAGAAAAAATTTGGTTTACATTTTTGTCGATAGAGAGCGCTGGACGAAATAAAATCATTGGAAATAAACAAATCACAGTCCTATAAAATGCATTAGTGTACGATTAACACCTCATTTCTTACTTTGCCTGTTACTGGCGCTTACATAATGTTTTCATTGTGATGTTGACACTAATTGATAAAGCGGCGAAGTCGTTTTATCTCAGCCACGAATCGCCGTCTGAGACTACGAGCGTTTCGGACATGGAAGAGATTGAAGAAAGGTTGTACAATCCATTGCTTCTGCCGGACATTCGTGCAGTGCTCTCTATAGACAAAAATTTTCCTTTTTGTACCAAAGAAAATCTCTCTCCATGCGAATAACATTTTCGCAAACCCTGGTAGAAACCAATTCCTTCAATTTTCATGAAGTTTTAAACTATTTACGTGTTCATGGGACACCCCTGTATTTATATACAAGGCGTCCATAATTAAAAGGCTCTATTGTAAAGTAGCCTACAGGTGAAACCAGCCATCAGAAAGTTGTGAAGGACTTCATAAAGTGATGGGAATTTTCTTACGGAAAAAAATTTATTGCACATGTCGCCATCAGAGGGCATTTTATTAAGAAATCACACATTTAGGCGAACGGTTACAATTTTAACAATTGTTAAACACTTTTACAATTGTTAAACACTTTTACAATTGTTAAACACTTTTACAATTGTTAAACACTTTTACAATTGTTAAACACTTTTACAATTGTTAAACACTTTTACAATTGTTAAACACTTTTACAATTGTTACTACAACAAAACATGTTCCACATGACGGCCACCATTTTCTCTCAGATACCATGTGAAATTCAATGTTCCACAACTGAACGAATTGTGTGCGGGGAAATGCTCAGCACGTGGCGAGAAATTCTGCTTTTAACGTCAGGTAAAGTTCTTGAATTGTCATGACTTACCAGGCGTTACAAATGTCCCCAAAGCCAAAAATCGCATGGATTAATGTCCGGGGATCGGGGAAGCCATAGATTAGGGAAGTGCCGGCTGATGACACATTCTTCTGTATAAAATGAGTTTCAAGAACATTCTTAACACACACTGCAATGTGTGGAGGAGCTCCGTCTTGCATAAAGATCGTGGATGTGCAAGGCAGTGACGTGCTTGCAGAGCCGGAACGGTTTCGTTCAGTAACAGCAATGTATATCGCTTCCCGGTGATCGAACATGCCACTGGACCTGTAGAACGTAACTCCTTGTAGAAGTAGGGACCGAGAATAAATGATGCAGTAAATCCACACCATACCGTCAGTTTTGGTGAACACAACGGGACCTCTAAGATTTTCTGGTTCCCAACTTCGGCAGTTGTGAGTATTGACTGCACCATCCAAGTGAAAACACGCTTCGTCTGTCCAGAGAGTATTCCAAGGCCATTCTCAATCGACCTCAATGTGAGCTAGAAACTGCAGTTAGAAACGGAGTCGAGCGTCATAAACATGTGGATGAAACCGCTGTACAAGTGAAAGTTTGTACGGATAATATCGGAGGATATTCCGCATGATCTTAAGGACAGTTGAACGCACGGCCGTCTTAAGAGCATCATGGGCCCACGGGCCAAATGATTTTTCTGACGCCCTAGGTGGTGAATTCTCGGAAATTCCAACCACATTTCATTCTTGTGAGGCCCTTTTCTCTTGAGGCCCCTGGGCCGTGCCCGTGTGGGCCCCATGCGTTAATACGGCACTGGTTCAACGTGGTCTATCCAATGACTGTGCTACACGTCTAACACAAAAGAGTCAAGGAATTGAGTGCGGAAAACAGGGTTTCAGATTACGCAAGGTCCTTACGAGAAAGATGGTCTATTTTTCTTTCCCTCTTTTTTGCCGACAGCTTCAAGGTATATGTGAACAAAGTAACATTTTGCTGTGAATACTTTTTTATTCCAACACTTGAATTCATGTTTATCCGATTCCACAATAAAATTTTGTGAGATGCCATTGCATTATTTTTCGATTTTTTTGCAACGATAACCGTATTGCTGTGGCGGAATGCCAGGTATTTCGATCTCATGCGGAAAAAATAAAATGATTTCCCAAAATTTGCATCATTCCATTCATCACAACTTCTCTCCCGACCCTTCAAACCACAAAGAGAAACTTCCTGGCTAGACTTACCTGTATACGCACGAATTTCCATTGGTAAGGTTTTTGCAATTTGAAAAAAAAAACACCTGTGTAGAAACACATGTTGATTTTTGCAAAAAAATTAAACCTGTTTCATTGTTTGAATTATACGAACTGATCACATACATCAATAAGATATGTGATCAATAAATTTAATGCCCACACACAATGTTCCAGTCAATAATTTGATAATGCGATAAATACGACTTTTTTTGTATGAAAGGAAAAATTAGTTTGGCAGCGCAGAACTTCACGTCGAGTGCTCTTCTAGCCGATTTCAATTCACGTGAATAATGATACTGATGAATCGTAAAAAAAGCATCTTCAGTTATTGCCTATTCAGCAATTCCATTCCTTTTTTATGCCATCGATTGATCCATCTTCGGAATTATTGTAGAAATTATTTTTTATTTAATCGTTCATACTGTATTATTTTTATTATAATTTGAAGTTTCAGCTTCAATACCTTCTTAATTACATTGTGTTACCAGGGTGAGGTATGCGTGCGATTTCAGTATCCACCAGCAAATAATGTTCACTTCAATTGGGTAGAATTCTCGAATTGTCACCGAGAACCGTTGAGAACTGGGTTCTATGCATGACAGTTTCAACATCATGGGTCCCCAGACAGATGAGTGATGTTCTTTGGGATCCCATACTTAGCCGGGTACAACAGCTTACATATTTGCATAATTGCACTCGAAAATCATAGCACCGAATCTCATCATGTAGACACCATGGACGTGAAGCCCGGGCTATAGACACATGGGTTAAGTTTGCCCTGGTATGATGAATAGCTCTGACAGATTCTGAAATTGGGTCACTTTTTTGCCCACTATATTTCACTTGAAAAATTTTTTCTTCACAATTTTTTGTGGCCCCCTTTACCGTTTGTCGTGTATAACCCCTTCACCAGTGCGCTGCCCCCATCCTAAAACAACCAAGGACTAGAAAGGAGCCATATGGCTCCAGATTTAGGGACAGTGCTTTAAATCATCGTTTTTCAACTGGGGTTCCGTAGAACCCAGGCTGGACTACACATATATTGCATGACATAATCGGGGCATGTAAAAATTCTGCTCGGGTATGTGTTTTTTTGACCACATGCTTGACGTAGGCATGTAAATAATCTAAAAAAATAGGGGAACATTTTTTAGGATTTATGGGAAATATTGAGGGTTCAAATAAACGAGAAATGCAAATATATGTATAGGGTGCATAGGCAACAGGGAATATGGTATTTTACTGGCGAACCGTTGATTCTGCAGGCTTACTTCCAATTAGAAAAATTAATACTCCATATTAATACTTTTTCCTAGAACATTAATACTCTTTCGGGGCTGTTTAGTACAATAATAATGTTTCAAGGGTTCCCTAGAATATTCATGCTGTTTGAAGGTCTTGCTAGAACATTAGTACTTTTTCAGGGGCTCTCCAGAACTGTAATAATGCTTCAAGGGCTCTCTAGAACATAATGCTGTTATAACGATTCCTGTTAACATGGATATTGCTCCAATAGGGAAACAATTTATAAAAAAAGGGGGGGGGGAACTCTGCTGTAAATGATTATTTCGGCCAAAAGAAATTGATCAAAACATTTTGTATGAAGGTCACAACCCACAAATTACCCAAAATTACTAGCATAAAATTGCGTAAAAAAGCATTGTCTTACTTAATTTTAATGACTAATTTCTGGATAAAATAATGCTACAAATTGATTTACATCATGTTCTTTTTTTTCGGATTAGAGCGAACCCTCTTTTTAAAAAACACGAATATAATCGTCCCTATTATTCCGATGACAGCTCTCTTTGAACTTTTGTCACATCAACATCACCATCAACACACAGAAGCCATTCATTACGATGACAATATCAGTTGCAACTCGTAAAACGCTCGTGCGTTAGTGAATAGCTCTACGTGCTGCAGGTTGCCTCTAAATTTAGATCGGAACCCTACGGGCGCACACACGAGATGTTACGTGTTCATCATCAGCTATCCATTCGCTCCATCTAAAATCCACTCTTGAGAGAGCTCGTTTTCCATTTGCTCGTTCGATTTGTAACGCGTGTAATAACCATATCATCTTTGCTCCTGAAGTAAACACACAAATATCACATCAACCAACATTCGCGGAGAGTTGATGAAGCTCTTCAGTGAGTAACCGTTTAGAAGCATTTAATAGCGTACTTTTGATGCTATAAACAGAATGATTATGGGGGTCAGTCAAACCACAAAGAGAACCAAACACCTTTCTATTCTCGAACGCTTGAACGTCTTATGGTCCATTATGATCCATAAACGCATTGGCGTTTCCCTAATTTTATCAACAATCGCATTTAAATACGAGCACCATGATTGCATTTTATACGCTGCATTAATTAATGCCGTTTAAACACGTTGCAAGATTCCTATCCGTCGTTATTGTGATTATCTACCGAACATGTTACGTAAACGCTTTTGTAAGATTTTTGAAAAATAAATGCCACATTAGTTATACAGTTGGCCTCGCTTAATCGAATATCAACGATTCCAGCACACAATATCCGATTAAGCGGCGTACCCGATGATGCGGGGGAACAATTCAATTGCCATTTTACAACGTTAGTATAGGTTGTATATTGGATGATAAAGGATAAAGCTTACTGGAAAAGGATATCAATATTAATAAAACTTCTCAAATAAATCAAACATAAAAAATGAAATGAAAATTATTCAATTATAATTATCACAATACCTGATTTTTACTTTTCACTGGGCAAATTAGCGCCTTCTATTGGCTTGACAGAGAACACTACAATAAAACAGTTAAATGTGCATATTGAAGACAATTTGAATATTTGTAGGTCATACCTCTCTAAAAACTGTTTTTGTAATCTTAATTTAATTCAGTATTTTTCGTTAATGCCGAATGTTTCATTCAATGAATACATTATGTGTATAGCGGTTTATGTGTATTAACAGCTGAAGTGTGAGGTGTAAATACATAAGCGATTAAGCGACGAAAAGTCGTTTAAATTATCATATCAAGCGGGGAACTTTAACTTTGTTTCTATAAGAGAAATTTTGGTGCCGAAGGATTTTAAGCGGGGTATCCGTTATCCGATGGAGCAGGTCCATAGACTAAAGATATATATTATTACTCTGTGAGCAGGACCGGCTGCATTTCGCCTAAGAATGAAAGTAAATGAGAGTTTGGCAACAGTTAGGTGCTCCATTTACTTTTTCAGTAATTTTTTTTTATACGGGGGCCGTTCAAGTATTACGTCAGCAAACTTTTAGCCATTTTTGAACCCCCGTCAACAAAATTTCGTCAGCTCAGCCTCCTACCTCCTAACGCATATTGGTGGTATGAGACATGTACGCGTGGGGAGGGACATAGGGAGACTCGTGACCCTCCCCCCCCCCCAGACGATCAAAATTTTATTTTTTGAATAGAAAAAATATTTAAAAAAAATTTAAATTTCGAAAGAAAATACCTTTATAATAATCAATTTCTGTTAATCTCAATGATACTTGAAGACTAAGAAATCAAAATTTTTTTTTCAGACATTCATTGTGACCCATCCTCTAAGCTATATATGGTAAACCTTTGACCCGCAGAACAAATATGGCCCTGGGGGTTATCTGATGTGTCTTGCCCCCCTCAAACCAATTTTGTAAAAATGAACTAAGCGGCACATTTTTACAGATCGCTCAAGTGACCCGTGGCCCATTTCCAGAGCATTTAAGTTACCCAACAACGCAGTTCCAGAACACTCAAGTGGTCCGTTCTCAGATTTCCAGCTCACTTCGAACCACGAAACATTTAGAGATCATTAAAGTGGCTCTGTGGGGAGAGAGTTTATCGATAGGAAGAATGTTTGTTCAGGTGCCCAAAAACAGCGAAAGGTTTTTCTCGTTTGAAGCGCAGGATGCCATAAGAATATTTCATATTTTTATAAAGGGTGGTTGATGACGTAAGCATAATCCAAACACTCCCTCCCCCTTGTGATAAAAAGCCAGCAAATTGGAACCCCCCGGTCGATGCTGACGTAATACTTGAATGACCCCATACCTAAAAATAATTCACTTAGTGAAAGTGAATACTTAGAAAATTGAGCTTCAAGTTTAAAAAAAAATGGAAAATCTTCAGATTTCTAGGTACTTTCTTCAATATTTCTTTACACCTCATATCTGTAAACCTTTCAGATCCCGTACGCACAAACTGGGTTGCTTTTTCTCACTGCGGATATTTTTCTTACAACCTCAGGGAGTTTCTGACTAAAGGAATAGCTGGTGTTTTGAGATATAACATGGTGAATATCAACTTCAGGGTGGGGGGGGGGCCTCATCAAAAGGAAGCGCTTGAAGTTGAACTTTCTGTTTTTATAAGATGGTTTCCAGGCGAAGTTGCCTCCGGCTTAAATGTGATGTATTACGTATAATTTATCAATAAGTTCTAGGGGAAAATTGTATGTGTGAACATACCTTGCATTACCTTAGCTGAAAAATTTTACAAATACAAACACAAAGGCCACAACAGGCAAATTGCTCACCGAGATGGCTGAAATAGATGCCAATAAAGATGCCAAAAGTAACCAAAATGCAGGAGCCCAATATAAAAGCATATATCACACGAAAGAAAAAACTTGTATGAATATATTATACATTGAACATAAAAAATTATGGTTGGCTATAACTATGGATATTTCCTCGATTTGTTCTACTATGTTTATCGTACTTCTTTTTACACATATAAAATTTCAATGAGATGAACTATGTTTTTACTTATGAAGCTCAAAACTTCGATACGCTCAATAGTTCATTGAATTCAAAACATCGCTTGTTTTCGTTCATTAAAGTTTTGCGTTAAAGTTCATCGCTTGTTAACATTCATTGAATTCAAAACAATTTTGAGCGAAATATAAAAAATATAGTACTGCAATATATTATATAATTGTAGCGCTTGCAAATATCTCTTGAAAAATATCGCTATAAAGGGATTTATCGTAGTAAAGGATATCGTTATATCAAGAGAAGTATAACATTAGACTATAGGCAATTCCAAACAAGATTTGAAAAAATATCGTTGTAAAGAGATTTATCATTATAGCGAGGTTTCACAATATATTTATGTCTGAGCTAAGAATCAAACTGCTTTATTAAATTCTATTATAACTGCTTTACCAATATCATTTTTCACAAGTTGAAACTGAGACCAAAAACTTGTGTGGGTCCTGTATTTTGTTGCAATTAATGTTTTTAATTGTATCTTTTAAATATCATCTTTAAATATCTTAAATATTATCTTTTAAATATCATCGCCACTGTGGTGGTCGAGTGGTTATAGTGACGGACTCGCGATGCGAGGATCCGGGTTCGAACCCCACAGTGGTGGTCGGCTGAAGTTGGTTTTCTGTGGTTCCCAACTTCAAGGCTCAAATGCGAGCCCATCTCCCCGTTAAAAAGTCTCGCCACAGAGAGCAACAGTCCTACAACGATAAATCATTCAATCATAACGCTTCAGTCATAGTTAGAAAAACTGGTGGCAGATGGCAGCACTACACATAACAAGCATTACAGAGAAACAAAAAACTTCACGTCAGGTTTCACTACACGTACACGCACATTCCCGCATGTACCGATTCGTTGGGGGTTCCGGGGGGTGTGGGCGGGGTGCATGTGTGGTGTAGCAGTAGTAGGTAGGGCCTCCAAAAAATGGCTCGGGGATCCATGATGTTCTTAAGTCAGCCACCTCGTTGGGCAATTTGCCTGTTGTGGCGTTATATTTGTATATTGTATCAATAATGCAAAAACATATCTTAAAAATTGCCAAAAATGAATGTTCGGGTCTGAAAGGGGTTAAAAGAAGAAGCGTGTCCGACAAAAATCTGAAGATTGATTACGAAATTTAAGTAAAATATGAAAGTTTATGAGCAAAAGAGGGAAAATAATATTCAGCTTTTCCATAGTGACGCTTCCGTTAAATAATAAACTGGGAATATATAAAAACTTGAATTTTTATACTGGTCCAACCAAAAAAAAATTAATTATTAAAAGACGACGTATAATAAGAAATTTTTCTTTATCATGCTAAAATAAATTCAGTCTGTAACAAGCGGATAGAAATTTTAATTTATACAAAATCAGAAACCAAAGCAAGCAAATTTCCCAGCAAGGTGGCTGGGAAAAAATAAAGAAAAAAAATGAGAAAAATCCATATAAAAATGAAATAATATCGGAAAAAAGTCCCATAAAAATATGGTAGTCTTAGCCTAAATACAACATACCTAATAGCATTGAATCAGAAAAAAAACAAAAAAAAACTAACATTTTCACTGCCTATAAAAATATGGTTGCTACTCATTTGAGTACGGATAGTTTCTCGATTGCTCCCATCCATTTGCTCTTTAGGATGTCCATCAGGAAAAATTCACGTCATCAGAAGATATGCTATGCGTTGACGATCCCACTAGAAAAAAACTCCTGGGGACACAACCTAGAATTGCCCCCAACAAACCGAAACTGGTGTCTTCGAGTTGAAGCATTTGAATGATAGTGTAACAATAGTCTGTGGTTCATCACATCGATTCCATTGAAAATCTTAATTACTTCAATTATATTTCCTCCATATCTACATTCTTCCAAAAGAAAACATTCAATGAATCAAATCCATCTTCATAGTTAAAGCCTAGCATGCCTGCTAGTGTTCAAGTGGCTCTTCTTTGCACTCCCTTCAACTAAGTCTATATCTTCCGGAAGATAGGGTCGCAAAAATCGTGCTTTATACTCTAAGCCAGGACGAACAAAGCCCTGAAAAAGCGGGAGAATGACTCTAGGAGCACGCGAATAGACCTTTTCAGTCATATGATATCAATTCAATTTCAATTTCAATTTATTTTAAGATATGATTTTAGTTCGATATCAAGATATATTTATCAAAATGTGAATTTAGTTCGCGGTCGACCTGATCAATCATCGGAATATCATCAGTAAAATTTCAATCAGTGATTTAACAAATTTTGTCAGTGATTAAAATGCGTACGTACTAAAATAAATTCACGAAATGCGGAAAATGGCAGAAATCAATAATTTCAATCACCGGTATCTAACGGATTTTTAATTCAATTTTTCATGGAGTAAATAAATTTCTTTGAGTGTTTTCAGTGTTCTCATAAAGGAGAAAAATTCACTTTTTTGATATTCTTTTGTTTGGGGGCGGCCGTATAGAAATGTTGATTCAAATACCCCCTTCAATTATTTTACGAAAATTACAGCTAAATTCCTTTTAAATATTTTTCTAAATTCCAATTTAATTGTAGAACCAATAGTAAAACTTTTTCCATGAAACATATCACATGTCTCGTTGGCAGCCAAAGAGATTGAAACTGTAGCATACATTCTACATGCCTTCACGTGAATGAAAATAACAGTTGCACAAAAAAGTAATCAATGTTATGTTAAAATTTTTGATTGCTTTTCAGAAAGTTGTGTAATCAGTTCGAAATACGCAAATTCTTGAAGATTTTACACAGGAAACCTCCAACTAAATTCAATTATACAAATGCACATCATGTTATCTATTCTGATAACTCACAAAAGACGAACTTAAAGGTGCTTGATAAAGTGTATTCTTTTTTTGTTATTTACTAACCGTGAATGAAATCGTGAACTAAAGCATGAACTTGACAACATCATTGTGAAGTTTTTCCTGTTTCTGACAGCATTTCAGATTCACTCTCAATTTTCTTTTTCTCTCCTTTTTTACATTCTACACGTACACCTCCGCAGCTTTCGGGAATATTTTTCAGTACAAAATAGAATATAAGAGGTATTCTCTATGTGATTTTTATTTTCATTCTCTTCTGGAGCTAAACCAATCAAAATCCGTTGAAAGAAAATTGGCTGCCTCAAGCAAAAGCGGAGGCAATCCGGCAGCAATCCAATTTTCTCACCAGTCATTGAAAAAAATACGGGAAAAAAACCACATAAACTGTAAAGTACACACACGCACACAGTCTCAAAGCCGATTTTCATTATAATAATTCTTTACAACTGTTCGTTTCTCACTGCGGTGAAAACGTATTCAATAAGATGGTTAGTAAATTTAATGCACGCCCTACTATAACCATATGTGTCTTCTTTTATGTGTGTGTCCAGTTTTTCATTTTTTCGCGATGTTTTCATTATTCTCAAAATAGAAAATTGGAAAATTTATTTCTTATATATATATATATATATACACTGTGAGAATCAATTATAAAAGAAAAATAGATATATTGCAATAGTGGCTCTATGTTTGCCATATTTTGAAAAATTGTTTTGGCTATCGTTACTGATATGCATCATAGAAGAAACGGTGATATTGTTAGGTGTGACAAGAAATTTATTAGTTGAATACAGTTGACGTTCATTGTATCGACTCTCCTCGTTCCATTGATAAAGGGCATTGTGTTGGGAGGTCGTCCCGTCGAAAAAACACTAGCTCCTTAAGAGAATTCATAAATGGACGTAATAAAAAATTACATTCGCTTTGTTACATGTAAGCAGTAGCAGTAAAAATGCTCTCCGCACAGAGCTGGTAGACATTCAACATAACACTTACATAACATGAAAATTCAAAGCATCCATTTCACTTCAAAATATGGGAGACAGATGGCAGCGCTAGTAGGAACACAAAACAACTCTGACAACATGAACACGTTAGAGGCTACACATGCACTCGAAAAACATATTCCAGCACGTACTAATTTGTTTGAAATTCCGCATAGGAATGAGTACGAGTTGCATGTTATGGTTAAGTAGTAACAACAAAAATGCATGTTTGAGAAAATAATAATAAAATTTTAATACTATTAAAAAGTAAATGCGCGTACTAATGTACTGATTTCTCTAAAATCAAGGTCAAACATGGATTTTGCACGAAACGTTGCAAATAAAGAGGTAGTGCAGGGCTTAATTCTGACGTTGTATTGAATTGTATGGGCGTTATATTGGATGAAAATTAACATGGGATAATTAGGAGAACATATCGTATCGGTCGCCAACTGTCTCAATTCTGTCTCAACAAACAACAAAGAGGTATAAGCAAGTGATCAAAGACCTGGGCCATGTTTTATTCCTGAGACTTTAGATTCCAAGATATAGGGACCGGAATTGCTATTATTTTTTTCGCCTTGTGACTCAGAATTTTCTCCAGCACGACCACGCCCTCTGGGACAATAAGCTTATATCGCGGTCCGTTCTGTTCTGTTCCGTAACGGTATTTACCCTTTTCCGCAGAATATCATTATATTGAGGTTTAACTATACTTTTTTTTTTGGTAAAATCTAGAATTTCCGATATTGTTATGCGGCAGGGGTTGATGCACTATGATTCATACGATATACAAGAACTTCGAATTTCCAAGTGATTTCATACATTATTTTTACTTTCTCTACACCATCGACGAGAAAGCCTCTTATTTTAGCAATGACAAGCCGAGGGATTACGTAAAGCTGATATCCCACTGGAACACATTTTTCCTACATCCTTATTTTGTAAACGCTAAAAATTGGAAGAAATTCCAATATATATATAACATACACATTCCAAAAGAAATACTGAATTAAAAACCAAATGTGTTGAAGAATTCATAATTAAAACATTTCAAAAGCCAGAGTATAGCGCCCAAAGCAGCTGTATACACATAACTAAAAATGATAAAATTAGAAGATTTTAATTTTAATGTGGGTGTTAATTAATCAATGGGGGGGAGGAGGGGTTCCCTCTTGAGAACGACCTCCTCATTGTTCCGTTTATTTTATTGTATTTTTTCATATTTTCTTCTAATTTTTATATACATGTATATATGGGTTTTTGCAAGGGGTTTAGTGATTTCTGGTAAAATGTTAATAAATTACGCCATGATTATTGAATCAATCATTTCAATTCTTATTGGCCTCTGACCAATCAACAGCGTGTTACTAGACAGATATCATTAGCCTTCCATCACCACGGGTAGTTCCTTCCGCCTTTTGTTCTGCAGAACGATCTCCATGTTCGAAAAGATTCTCTCAACACATGTGTTACGAGGCATAATTGATATCGTCTCCCTCCTCAAGTCCTCAATCAAGAAGAAGAACATGGACGCTTCGGTGGATAGACTCAATGTTACCTACAACATGGCTTTTTCTCCACGATATAATACTACTAATAATAATAAATCGGAGTGACTTGAGACGGTACAGTCACGCGGAATATACAGCAGACATTATTGATGATCCCCTGAAGGATAATAATGACTAAAAAAGCACAAAAAAATTTGGGAAAGAAAAGCGATTATGAATCGACCAAAAAATCCGTCCACTCAGAAAGTGGCGGAGATGGCGCCACCTGGTGTTAGGATCATGGGCGCCGTCAAATTGAGGGGATATGATGGTCTCTCTCACCATAACTTCCTTTATCTCTGTCTATACTTAAATCTAATTTTCTTCTTTTTGGGAAGTTCAAGAATAAAATGATGTGCGCATGGGAGTCATTTTTTTTCTTCTTCTCACTTTCATGGGAATCATTATGATGAAAGTGAAAAAAAAAAATTATTTTCCAAACTCTTTGCCCGGAGAATTTTTTGTTAATCAATTTTTTTCCACCTTTGTAAGCATTTTTTTTCCCATATATTGGCTCTTCTTTTTATGGCAATCTGCAAAATTCTTTAGCAAAAGTCAAATTTTTCTTTGATGGAGTTCTTCGCATGAAATTTACGGATTTTCATGTCAAATTTGTGAAGCTAGCTGCGTGAAATGATTAACCAACCACTTTCGCGGATTGTCTCATGTTGATATTTTCGATGTTGTTCATATTCAATTTTTTTTAATTGACTACTTTATATTGAGATGAAAATTTTTAAACATTGCTCGTATATATATATAAATGAAACTATTTTATTGTTTTCTAAAATCCTCCCCGCTTATTAAATATAATCCCCGCTTATCCACACAATAAATGGCTTCCGATGGATATTTCATGGATTATGTTCTTTACACACACATACAACAATAGACAGGGTGTCCAATCTTACCTTTGTCCAGTGACTATTTCCTGAACTGTTGGTCTTAGAGACAACTTTCAATTAGAAAAAAAAAAATGTTTCAAGTGATTTCGCCAGTCATCTTATATGCCGTTTAAACGAAAAAAAAAAATTTAACAAAAAAGTTATAAAATTTAAATTTGTATACGGTCCCCCGTCCTCTAACTTCAAATTAAAAATTTGATGCCCTGTCTCTCCTGAGGTAAAAGAAAAAAATATATCCACGTTTTTAAGTTGGAATATTCTCTGAGATACTTTTGAATTCAAATAGCAGAGAAAAAAAGAAAAATGAACAGCATGTACACTAACGGACAGCGCTCCTTTCTCTCATTTATGCTGTTTCTCCCCTTTTTTTCTGTGATGTTTGTATTCAAATATCTCAGCGTATATTGCACTTGGAAATATGGAATTTTTTTTTGCTGGCCTCAGCAGAGACAGCGTAACAACTTTCTAATTGGAAGTTATAGAACGGGAACCGTATGCAAATTTAAATTTTTCAACTTTTTTATTAATATTTTTTTTTTTTATTTGAATGGAATTTAAGATGATGGGCGAAAATCATTTTGGATAATTTTTTCCAATCGAAATTCGTCTGTAAGAAAACTGTTCAAGAAATAGCTATTGGACAACGACACACACACTCTGGATATCTACGCAAAAGTCTAAATCATGCATCTTCAACTTATTGCTAGCGAACCGCGGTACTCAATGAAGCACCTGAAAAAAAAATCGATGCGTGTGCTGAGTTTCGTAGTGTTACATGGTATTGATAGATCTATTAAGCACCTCATTCAAGGATTAGTATTTTGTCGAGTTTGAGAGGAGTTTTCCGTTGCCGGGATGGAGAATCTTTTATGGCCATAGACGGTGCTTACGACTCGAAAAAAGTTTTAAGATCCCTGCCCTAAATGAATACTGATGGAAAAGCAGATTATTGTACCTTTTAATGTGTTTGTTTTTTTAATTACGCTCAAAATATTATGCCCCAGCACAAATATTATGAACAGTCAGCTTGACGAAGTTGGCCTAACAAATTAGATACAATTTATTCCTCTTTTAGATTCCACGGGAAATGCAACTTAATAACTATATATTTCCATTCATCCTATTATTAATATCCTATAATGTAGTATCCACCTTAACTAAACCTGCAAAATACAGGTTTGGGAGGACGGTGGTTCTAATATTACTTTAAATACTTCATAATTAATGTTAATAATATTATAGCATTAATTACGATATCGTAAAATTAATTTGTTGAAAACAATTGCTTTTCACATAGATGGAGGAAAAGAACATACAGTGACTCAATAATTAATTTGAGTCATTCTAGTGAGTCCGTGCACTAGTCTAACCCGTCGAGTTATCCATCGTTTTAGGCGGGTTTTCTTCTAACATGGAAGAGAAAAGCAACCCACACACACGAAGAGCACATCTCTGTGCGAAGAAGTTTATACAGCATTTCCAGGCCCGTCATTTGGGAGGTCAGGGGAGGCCTGCGCATCCCTCCCCCCGCATTAGCCGTCATGCCGGGAAACACCGAAACATATTAGAATGGCAGTATTTTCCCGGCACGTGCGTACCAGGAAATTCGAGTTAAGAGAACCCGGAAAACTATCAAATATTTGAACTTTAAGAATCGATTGAATTAGCTGATTTGAAGCCTGTCTGGTTTCTGCAATTTAGGATAATTTGTGTTTTACGAACTACGTTAGAAATAGCTCGAGTTTTTCACGCTTTCTTTTGGCACCGTAAATCTCGGTTTCTTGCAAATGTCGGATACTAAGCATATTTATTCTCATAGATTAGATTAGCTAAATGGAAAAATTAGTATACTGAGTAGTATTTTTGTATTCTTAGAACGTGTTCAAGATTTGAATAAGCAGACCAGAATTTAATGAAATGCACTGCAAAAAATAATACTGTAATGCTAAACCGGTAGTACATTCCTTCAACCTCTGAACATGTAAATATAGAGAAGCGCAAAACGCAGCATCTGTTTGTATGTGTATTTCGTATTAGGCTGACGCTAATTAGATTAGAGTGATAAGTAAATGCTTAATTGTCATTATCCTGGACAAAACAAGTTTGCTACAATGTTATACTATCGTTTTATTCCGATTCGCATATTTATTCTGTAATTAATATCCAGGGGCTCCCACTTGTCCTACTTTTCCTACTTATTGGTAAAATGACGTCAAATTCATACAACAGACATTTCAAATGATCACTCACCATTTATCAGATTTAAAAAAAAATGGTACAAAAATTGTGACGTTGCTTGATAAATATTTTTGTGTGTCTTTCTTGGTTTTAAGCAACTGCGTCCTTTCGCTAAGTGATGTTTTCTGCATCAAGAAGATAACTTGTATTTATTTCTTGAACAATTTTTCTCGAAGTAGGCGGTATCACTCTTTGAGAGCCCATGTGGCCCGTTTGTGAAGGGGCGGTTGAAGCATCATATACAACATAGAGTCGTATGGATTGGGAGTGATGAGAAAATTTTTGAGAAAGTGGGTTTTAAAGTATTAAGACAAGTTTGATAAAAGCTTTCAGATGCGGAAGGGTTTTCTCAGTCGACTTGAAAATAGAAAAATTTAACACCCAAGGAGAACATCAGTAGAACGATTTTTCGATCACTAGCATCACCTATCGGCAATTTTTATTACTTTTTTCAATTAATAAATTGCAAATGCACCATTTTTAAAGTGCCAGTTGGTCGAATTCGGCGTTAATGGGGCAATAAGAACGCCCTCCACAACCCTCTTTGTTGGGAGAAGTTTAAGCTGTGCACACATTCCTTGATGCTCCATACGCGTCCTCCAGACTTCTATAGAAATTTGCACAGTGTGGGAGTGACCATAATGTTTCACCTTACCGGTGCATATAGATCTTAATTTGGATACAAAAAGTTAAGAAAATATAAGTCATTGTGTTGTAAATTTATCAACCAATCAATTATTACAGATTGTTAGTGTTATATTCTACTACTTTCTTATCGAATCAGGGGTGCGGTAGCCCAGGTCGATAATATACTCACCTATAGAGTACCAAACGATGTTTAGAGGTGTTGCGAGTTCTTCCTAACGCAGGGATACAACGAAAACGGCCACATGAGTCCCACACCGAGGGGGTTAGCGCACCAACTTCTTGGCGAGAATAAAACAAAGGCTGCCGTCCGCAATTGCCCATAAATTGACTAATTAGCCATCGTGAGCGAAAAATGACCGTGGTGCGACAAAAATAATCAAATGATACTAAATCTAAAAATTGACATCAATTCAACAGCAGAATAGTCGCCTGCGGCCTAACCAAAAATAAATATATAGGTGAAACTCACAAGCGTCACGGACCTTCAAGTATTACTGTGGGGAACTGCTTAAAATTCAAACCAGTTGCCATAATCCAGCCGGACGGATGGATACCAGAAAAATCGATGGACTGCCCAGGGTATAGTTCGAGACAGGATTTGTCCTTCCAATACTAATAATAATAAATGACACCACACCGACTTTCTGCAGCTTTTTTTTTTTTTTTACCCTTCAGAATATGGAATGGATGACCTTCAGAGAGTATCAATTTTATTGATAGTAGGGCAGTGGTTATACCTCGTATATATCTCATTCTTTCGTCGCTATTTTAGTCGTGTCTTGCCACGAACGTGCTCTGCTAAAATATATATATGAATTACGTTATTCCGGTCGCGACAGCACGAGAAAAAAACCTCTCGCTGCTCCCCTTTTCCTAATATTTTATATCAGCTGATATCACAGACACTGTAAATGCTTCAGCAATCATGTAGGTCTCTGAATGTAGGAGACCGTTTCTGATTGATATTCTTTTAGGGTATCGTGTTTCTGTGTTAATGGAAGCATAGTGATTTAATATTGTTTTTATAACATCTACCCAATTTGGATTTTGGTGTAGGGTTTTTTTTTTTTTTGTTCACCTCCGAACCCAACTATGTACATAAAACTACCTATAATACCACTGGCTCTGTCCGGATATTCTCAATATACTAGGAGAATTGAAGAAGTGACAAAGCATTGTAAAGGCATATACATGCCTGAAACGCATTGCACAAAAGGACCACGGTAAAAAAAAAGTAAACATTCCAAAATTCCCGAAATGGGAAAAACTGTTGGGTATCAACAATGGCATTCATTGTTGATACTCAACAGTTTTCCCCATTTCGGGAATTTGCCTGCTCTGACGAAATTTTAAAGTAGCCTATCGTTCAAGTCGGATCCTGTTTCTTATATATGCAAAAATTTGGTGAAGATCGGTCTAAAATTGAAGATTTGTGTAGGGAACACACACACACACACTCACGCAGACATACATACAGAAAATCAATTTTATGTATATAGATTGTCTGTCTGCTTGTCTGTCTACGTTCTCCATACAAATCTACAGTTTTAAAGAGATATCTAAAATTTTGATTATACGCGAATCTGGGTCGGACTAAAACGATAGGTTAGGGGCCATTCAAGTATTACGCAAGCAGATTTTTAGCCATTTTTGACTCCCCCGTCAGCAAAATTTCGTCAACAGTTTAGAATATTTCATATCTTTAAAAAGGGGGTGGTTGTTGATGACGTAAGCAACCTTCAAACCCCCCCCTCCCCTTGTCATCAAAAGTCAGCAAATCCGAAACCCCCCTCCCCCGATGCTGACGTAATACTTAAATGACCCCTTACTTTAAATCTTCGTCAAGGCATGGCAGCAAATGGCCGAAAACCCGCTGGACAAGAATGGTTGTTGGGTCTCAACAATGACTTTTGTACTGGTTACTTTTGTTGCCGCGGTTCCTTGACAATGCGCTTCATGTGTATGCCTTTACAATTTGTTTGTCACTTCTTCTATGCTCCCAGTATATTGAGAAAACTCGGGCAGCGCTGGGTATTATAGATAGTCAGGATGTAAAATTTAATGTCACAGTGTTAGATAAGGTATCGTTAAGATCTGTTTTTGTGTTGCACAAAATCAAATTACTAGAAATATGTATGTCAGAGTCCTATGCAAAAATTCAGAGTTTACGATTAACATCTAATTTCTGAATTTTCCTATTACTTTCACTCAAATAAGGTTTTCATTGTGATTAGTGGATAAAGAACTATTGGTAGAGTTATTTTTATCTCAGCCACGAATCGCCGGCTAAAGCTTTATGAACGTTTCGGACACAGAGAGATTGAAGGAAGGCTCGGGCTCAATCATACATGCCGGACTAATTTTCTTGCCCACCCACCCTCCCCCCCTCCTCTATCGACAGAACTTTGAATTGAAATTTAATCCCTTTTTCCGTACCAAAAAATTCCCTCTTCGTGAGAATGACATTTTCGCAAACCACATTCAAATATACCGATTCCATCTATTTTTATGAATTTTTAAACCACCTAGAGTTTACGAGACGCCCTGTATCTTGATACATCAGAAAAACACTTTTTTCAGAGACATTTTCGTTAAAATTTTTCTCAAACAGAAAATTCTTTAAAAAATGGATAATATTGCACTTATGATATATTCACACGTATGGAATGAGTAGAGAGAGAAATAAGCCATCTCTCACATGCTCTCTCTCCCCTTTAAGAGGTCTTTTCTTGCTGAAATATTTACCACAAAATCACCGACGTCCTCGAGATCAGCTCCGGAAAAGATGGATGATTTTCCCACTTAACCGCTGAGTAGTAAATGGTCGGTCATCTCCGGAAATTTCACGAGAAGGACCTCCTGCCTCCAAATACATAGTGGACAAAAATAGTTTCTGAGGGAGAGGAAAAACATGTATCGGCCCTAAAGGACGGGGAAAAAAAATCCTCTATATAGTCAATATTTTCGCGTTTATAAATATTTCTTCGGTATATTGTCTAACACTCATTTCAGCCAGTCCATGGAATATCTCTGATGGCAATTAATGCATTGACAACAAACGAAGTATTCTGAATGTGGAATAAAAATGTGACGATGACGATCGACCACAGGGTGATACTAAATTCATGAGACAAGCTTTAAGAGGTGATGTAAGACTCCTTAACAAACATATTTGGTCATAGAATGCGTGGTCGAATCGCAATAGCAAAGGCGGTAGAGTGTGGTTTTTAGAGAGTGCACAACAGCACTTGCCAAAAACAGACATAATATTTTTCTGCAATAAGTGCAATCAATTATTCGAGGGCATTGTAAAGTGGTAGGTATTCTCATGTTGCAACCTTGGGAGCGCAAATTCTACCACAAGTCAATATACCGCTTGATCATTATTTGGCGCAGCATAACCTTGCTACTTCACCAACTCTGGCCATTTCGCAGTTTACTGCCATTAATGAGATGGGTTGGAAATGAAGGCGCTGTCTATTGGTGGGTTGCCTCAAGTTCGTTAGGGAAAATATCTTATCTATATCCTTCCTCGGGATCGAGCCCAGGACTGTGACAGCAACCTTCACGGTGATAGACGAGCATCTTACCACCATGTAACTCGGGCGCTAGCATAACATTCTTGGTCCTTGTACCAATAAAAAACGAACTCCAATCCAATCCGAATGCGATATCCGATATTTATTTTTCGTGAAGTGATGTTGAGCACATCTCTAAAAACATCCTGTACCGCTTTTTCTATATTGCGATTCGACCTTACATTCTATGATCAAAAATGCTTATTTAGGTGTCTTATATCACCGAATCTGGTTAAAGTTTTATCGCTTTAAGTTTTCCTTACGAATTCAGAATCACCCTGTATAGTAACCAGTAACTGCCTTGGGTTTGAGATCAAATTCAAAACAGAGATCAAATTGTTTTGCACGTTCGCGTATGTTAATTTTTTGTCCAGGGATTGTGATAATATCGATTAATATTGCTATATTATTAATTATTTATTTACAACAAGAACACCTTCGTCGGGTTTATGTCAGATGTCTCATTAAGCAGACTTAATAAATTATCTCAAAAATTTTAGTTTTTCAATATTTTCTCAAAATTATTCAACTGACACACTCGTCTATATGGAGTACAGTCGCGAACTGAGTAGCCTATAATATGTCACTTACAGTGGACGACATCAAACGCCCTCTGTCGTCGGACTCGATATCGGCTGTTGCCGCTCACATAGCTTGCCGCATATTGTCGCTTCAAGTGGACGACCGTTCACTTGGAGCTCCTTGGTTATTGAAAAAGATGAGCGATGCACAATACGAATGGCCAGCCCTAGTGCCAAAATCCTGTTTCTATCCAGGCTCTATCGCGTAATGTCAAGTTCATATAATCATCTCAAACACAAGAAATAGACGTAGGATAAAGATTCTTAAAGACAAGAAACTTTTCTTCCCAAGTACACCTCTCGGCATAATATACCCAGAATATCTGATACCAAAAACACATTGCTCGGTACAAAACATTCCATTCGACTTTTGCTTTTAGAAAAAAATACGGTACATTTTTTTCTATATAGCCCTCGCCCTGATTCATTTGGCCACACCATCTCATAAAATTCCATTAAAATATTTTGATGCATGAACAAATATAAAATTCTGATTGAATATTCTTAACACCGTATATAAACTCCAAGAAAAAGTCTTAAATTCATTTTTTCCCCTCACCAAAAAAAAACAACTATATTTTAGGTATTTCTTCAAGTTTAACTTAATAAAGGAAGTAGAAGTCCTTCATAAATTGTTCCCTGGAGTGAGAAGATGGCGCAATATACTCACATTTCCTCGCTGTATTATACGTTATTATTATACTACGCGTTATTATATTTTATTGTAACAGCTTAGAACCCGGGGAAAAAATCCCTTGAGAGTACTTACACATAGGGAACCCCCAGAACCCTCATTAAGAATTGTTTCCCGACAAAATACGTTGAAAACCGCGGCAACTCCCACATATTACTGCACACACGTATCGATCCGTTTTTAAGTTATGCCATATCGTGTTGTAAAAATCTATTCAGTTTTTGGCACACACAAAAGCTCGGGGTCAGAGTAGACGACGAGAGCTAGTTGGTTAAAAGAGAAGCATAGCGGTATGTCCTCATCACCACCCCTCATTTTTGAAAAACCTAAATTTTCCTCAAGGTCATTAGCGTAATTAGTGAGCTTTAACATGGTACTAGTACCGAATAGCCGCCATCCATGGCATACGTTCCTCGGAATCTTTTTCCCACCCGAATTTCCATACGAGACCGATCCAACTCGGCTCGAAAACGTCGGAGTTTCATTATTTCTTAATGACTGCCCCGCATTTTAATTACTCGCGGAATTTACAGTCTCGACCATTTCCAATCTTTCGCACACTATAGTCTCATTTTTTTTTTCTTCTCCTGAATGGAGCACCGGTGATTTTCCATCCGTAGAAAGTATTTTGAACAAGTACTAATAGATTCACAGAGTCATTATTTGAGATCCACTGGGTAGAGCTACCCATAATTTATTCCGTTATATAATTCTCAATATCCCATGTTTTAGAGGTCCTCTAACTCTCTCTCTTTCTCTGTCTATCTCTATGTGTCATTAAGTGGGTTAAGTTCACACATTTGCCAAGTAATTAACACTTTTAGCTATAGAATACATATATACTTTCTTGGCCCTCACCGTGCCCATTAAGCACATGTCTTCTTTCTTTCATTAGCCCAGTTTATGATATCTAAACATGCATATTTGGAGATAGAATTTCGTTTATTGCTTTATTGAATATAATTATTATACTTCAAGGAGGAAAGGATTTGAAAGAGGACTATGAGCACCGGTGATGGCATGCGAACTGGACAGTTTTCTCATCTACAAACTATAATCTGCAGCACGATGATAGGTGCCTTACCCTTCCAATAACCTCGGTATAATCTACGGTAATTTCAAGAGAAGGGGGGGGACGCAAGTGAAAATCAAGTAAAAGTGTAGCCATGACTGGAGATTTAAAGTGTGGGGGGGGGGCATGCGCGTACGGGGTAAGTCATGTTGTGAACTTACGTTTCGAAATTTTTGAGATATAGGGAAGTAGAAGAAGGCTCGCTCTTGTCCAAGTATGAATCGAGTTAAACCTTCATGCAGGAGCTTAACTTGTTGAACAGAAAACTGCAGAGCAGCAATTTTTGAACTTTTGACGTGAATACGTCTTATATATCGTCACCATTTCTAATCGTCAAGAAAAAAAGCACGAAAATGGATTAGACTTTAACCCAAATTACTTTCATGCAACACGTGCGAAGAGAATGGTCAATATGTCGTTGAAGAAACAAAGACTCAAAGTTCCAAATGATAAGTTTTTCATTTTGGTATGACGTCATCGAATGGCACAATAGTGTCGCAAACATAAACCTGTAGGATTTTTGAACATTACAAAAATAAATGAAACTTTAAACACACAAACAACTTTTATACAACATGCGAAGATAATGGTTAATATCTCGTTGTCAAGAAAAAGTTAAGATTCAGATGTTCCTAATGATAAGGATTTGATCTCGTTATGACGTCATCAGATAACACAATAGTGTCGTAAACACTTTAAAATATGAATGCCATATCTGAGTACTACACGCTATTTGGAAACCTTTTCTAATAGGAAGCATGCTTCTAGGATCAACGGTGCGACAGTAAAACGTCATACCCCTGTTTGCTATGCACGCTGTATATGTAACACCTTACAGGTGTTTGCGCTTTATAAAATGCAGACACATGGTCACGAACACATGTTGCCTTCATCCTCGAATGGGACTTTTGTACTTCGATTAACAAAGACGTTTAGCCGCTCCTTCCATTGATTTTTAAGAAATTTTATAGTTCAGAAAACTAAAAATATATAGGATCTGATTTTTTTACCAAAAATCAAACGGCAACTCATTCTCCATGGTAGAAAGAATTTTAGGGCATTCGTTTGAAGCTGAATGAAACTTTAAACACATATTGCCAGAGCGTTCTTGTTTATGTTAGTTGAATAATGCTCATGTAGTCTACAGAGGAATTACAAAAATCGAGCCAAAAAATTTCAACCACCTAGAGATACTATGTACACACAAAATTCGAATACGAAATAGACGTATTCACGAAAATAAACGTGTGGATATGGCAATATATATCCGAACACAGACTATCTATAATTTTTGAGTTTTTTTTTCAAATCACAAATTAATTAATCAAAGAGAAAGAAATGTTAATTATTTTCTCCTTTCAATATTTATTTTTTCATTTCAAAAGCAATTATGATAACAAAATCCAGTACTTTTCACGCAAACTTATCAAAATTATTTTAAAACAATAATGATCCTTTGTCTAGTTTTAAGGCTGTCGTTTTCAACGTGGAGCCGTTCGTTTCCCTTGGAATTCTGGGATATTCAAAAAGAACCAAAGGTGACCGAAAGGGGCACAGAGAGTTTTAAAAAATTTTCAGAGGTGAAGAAATAAAACATTTTCGTGAAATATAGTGAAGAGAAAAGAAAAAGTGTGATTATTTTCAAAATAAAGCAGAAGCGCTCGTAGAACCACTTAAACTTAACGCATAGGCCCATACCGCCCTTGCCCTCGCATCAATGGGGTGGGTGGAAAGGCTTCGTGATGAGATTTGGTACTATGATTTCCGAGAGCAAGTAAAAACCTGGTGCATATGTAAGTGGTTAGAGTTATAGCAAAGCACGGGGTCCGAGAACATCACTTCTCCCGGAGCCCATGATTTTAAAATTAAGCCCAGCATACAATTTCCACAAGAACGAAGCTCGTTGAACTCTGAATATTGACTTTCACATTGATTTTATAATTTTTTCAATATAAATTTACTCGGAAATAAATAATAGAAAGTAGAAATATCTTGCCGTTAGATGTGGGTGAGAGGTCCTGGAAGAGACAGTAGGGGGCCACCAGTGAAAAAAGTTTAAGAAACACTGTTTTAAAGCAGGATAAAATCAACGATCATATTCCAAGTCAGTTCATTAGATCATCAGCTCATCATATTCCAAGTGCTGCTCGATTACTCTCATCAGATGATTTCCAACAATAAATAGGTTAATTTAAGAAATATTTGAGGTATTTATATCAGTGAAAATGAGATCACCCGATGGGGGTGAGGAATTCATACCGAGCGATAATTAGTAGCTGAAAATATTTCGTCGCTCGAAGCAACTAGTGGCTTGGGGGTAAGGGAGACATTCCGACTGGAATCTCTCTCTCTATCTCCTCCAGTATAAAATTAAATTGCTCCAGTTTCTCTAAATGACCCCCGTCTCTTCAATTCCACAAACACACACACACACACCTTCGCAAAGATAACATCATTTCATCTGGGACTTTACCAAGGGTCAGTTCGCATCGTTGAGTGGACTTATCAGGTGTATGAATTGCATGTATGTACGGACAAGACCTTATCGTCATCATCATCATCACTATCGTCGTCATCATCATCATCCACGGAGGTCGAAGATGATAAGATAAAGATCAATTCCAACGATATGAGGAGCGATAGACTTCCTCCGTTGCCATGGTAACAGTGACGTCATGGAAAATTTTGGTCACGTGGGAGTGCGAAGAATTTGATCAGGGCCACCTATACTACCACACACACACACACACACACACACAGCAAAGGAGAAACCCACTTTCGTAGATGAAGAGAAGGATTCCGCGCGGAATAAGAAAGAGAGCCAAGTATGTGTGTACCACAACATACACACAAAAAAAGATATACATAAAATACTCTTACAAGAAAAAGGAAAAAAAAAATACATGAAAAATACATAAAAGAAGAGTCATCTCTAAACTTTTATCGACGGTCTCGACTCTGGTGTTTTCAAAGAGGAAAAAAGAAAACACAACGTTTTTATGAGCGGACAGAGCAGAGGCCACATAAATTTCTAATAACTTTCAAAGTCTTTCCCACACATATACACAGCAAACATTCTCAGGGACTCTAATGGTCCGGCTGCTGCAACGTTCTTTTTCCGGCAGGAAAACTTTTTAAGTGTTGAGTTAGGAAAAACATGAAAAAAATAAGATCACATAAACATTATCTGATAATGTTAACGCTATTGTGCGTGTCATTAAGTTTACCGTTAGGCGTAAATTGACCAGTTGCTGATAAGAGGGAAAGTCGTAACTACCACATACTCGCGTAAAATAATGTTTGAACTTTATTTGGTGAAGTATTTTAAATGTTAATCATGGAGAGAGCATTTGTTTTGAAAATTCATGAATCAGTATATATAGGCTATTGTCGTTATTAAGGCTGGACAAATCACAGCCGCCAGGTAGCCTTGGCGATCAAAAAATTGGTGTTAAGGCCTAAAATTTTCTATATGTGATTACTAAATCGGTGTCTAAGAATGGAAAAAAATTCTGATTTCATAATCGATGTGCCTTCTAACATGAAAAAGGGTCGGAAAAGTCAAAAATAAAATATTTAGGACTGCTTTCCTGGGGAAAAAACTATGCTTGACTCCTAAGAAATATGTCTGGCTCCTAAATTTTTTTCCGATTTGTTTTCCACCCGGTCTAAATAAAATTTTAGGTAGGTGCATCATCTTGTTTTCCTATTTTGAAGAAAAAATCTCCTGTCTTTAATGAACATTTAAAATTTTTCTATTCATTTTAGGCATTTAACTTTTTTCCCAGATTCTTTGAATACTTTTATACACTTTAACGGGAGCTATTAGGATTATAATGATTGGGGTTTTTTCCTCAAATATTAACTTCAACAAAAATGACCAACATTTATCGATATTTTATGCCATAAAATTGCTTGAAATCATTTTAATAAGAAATTCTCTCATGGTTCATCCCCCCTAAAAAGAAATTTTTATGAAAGCGGATATAAATTGATGCTGTTAGCATGCTTTTTAATAGAAATAATACGTCAACACAACTTAATTAATTAGAGTAAGCTTTTAATTAGCTTAAAAAATTTATAATTAAGGTTTGCAGTTTCCCTTTGTATTACTGCCATCTGTGAACAGGTAAAATCTTACTTTAAAAATTTGAATAGCTTTTTCAGCGGCTTTCAAAAAAAATGACACCAACAAGGAATCACCTATTTCTAGATAAAAAGAACATTGTATTTACAAGCCATATTTTGTGTTGAAATGACACTAGAAGATATACTTTCTGAAGTACCAAAAAAAAAATTAAGAAAAGGAATTAGTGTAATGGGTTTTTTGAACATGTATTTACCATGTATATTAAAATATACACGAAATTATAGAGCAGCAGTTCTCAAACTTCTGTCACCCGCGGCTCCCTTGCCCTTGCCCGATTCATGATATATCTCCGGCTCTCCAGAGTATTCTATCTGATATTCTCACTTATAAAACCCACCACTTCAAAGCATAATAGATACACAGATCAATATCTCCAGCACATTGCGACGCCCCTGGGAGCCACGACGCGCACTTTGACAACAGAAGTCATTTGCACAAATAGTGTTTGAAAAAATGTCCCTTATCTGACGGAAAACATAGTTACGAAAAAAGACAATTTCAATGGAAAAACGTAAGCATAAATAATGCCTGCCATCACCATATATTAAAATATATTAAAAATATATTTTGTGTGTGTGTGTGTTTTTGATTCAGATACAACCAGAACTTAAACGCAGAAAAATTCAATGTATAAAAAATTAAAAAAAATGCACGAGTTGGAAAATTTTCGTGAACCAAACTCCAATATTAAGGGTAAATATATAGATTTTTTGCTGCAATGTTCACTTTATAATCACTTATACAATACGTATTATTTAAATCCATTACAGATGGTTCAAAATGTGCAGACACTTCAGTCAGATAGGCATTTTAACAGATTTTACTGTACCTACATCAAAACTCACTGAATTAGAAGAAAACATTTATTTCTTTGGGGTATTCCATGGCATTTGTGAGGGGATGAAAAATGTGAAATGTTTTGTCATACGAGTCCGTTTCAGACCGAACGATAATGGCTTTCCCATCGTTATGGTTCAAGACATAGAATGAAAACGATATACTTACTACCTCGTATAAAAAAGTGTTTTTCAACCTGTGTTCCGCAGACACCTCAGTGGAGGGGTTCATGTAACGGGACCGCGGGATCATTTTTAATTTGGTACCATTGCATGAATGACACATTTTTTGTTATGAAATTGGGATTTATTAATTCGATTTTTTTCTATTAAAATTATAAAAATCAATGCGTTTTGGATTTCATGGATGGGTGGCGTTAAAATTGACCTTCTGACATGGGGGAATCCATCATAACATTGGGAACAGTGTCATAAACTATTGATTTTCTCAATCTGATTTTATGTAATTTTTTTCTGTATTCTATCATATGTACTTAAAAAATACTTTTTATTATTATTATTCAGTTGTTTATGCAATAGCTGGATATGATGTCAGGGGGGAAACTCCCAAATTCTCACTTACAACAACAATTTTTTTTTAAAGTTGTTTTTTGAAATTTACGAGCTGTTTCCAGAATAGCTATAATAAACGCTAAAAACCATTGAATCCCATTCTAACTCATTCGTTTTCATCATCTGTGTTTTTTTGTTGTCATCTGGGAGAGGAATACCGCGAGAAACTCTTCTTCAATTTTCTTCTTCTGTCTTACCTCTTACACACAATTGCATTTAAAATCCTAATCCTACAGATGCATTTTGCTGCCAACTGTTTCGTCTCCTGCTTTGCTATTTGTTTTTGTTTGTTTTCTTTTTCGAGCTTCAGTTTGTATCAAAGCCAAGTTTTTAATCCAAAGAAAAAAAAACTGACTATTCTTAAAATGGTCCATCAAGATCTTCAGACTTCTTGTATGTTTCTGGATGGCCAAAAACAATTCATGACGCAGCAAAATAACGCATACACGCTTGCACGTGCAGCGATCTATTTAGTAACAAGCTCACGTATGAGACAAGCGAGATGCACATTTAATTTATATGACACGCACCTGACGCCAGAAGTTTGCCAAAATTGCTAAAAAAAACAACTTGAGAAAGCGTTTATGAGCTAGATAACGTGAATTTTCTGTCTGAAGAGACAAACTCTTGGCGGGTCAAAAACATGAACAGACCTAGAAAGCAATTTTTTTATAAATCACTTTCATTATATCGAAAGGATTTTTGAAAGAATTCATTTTTTTCAGAAATTCTTTCACAAATTATTAATTTAATGAGTGCTTCAAAGCAAAGAAGAGCTCAGGTAAGCTAATTAAGTGTAGAAATATGATGAAAGTTAATCTGCCCACAGATAATTTCAGTCACAGTTACGGGGCCTTAGGTCTCTTGAGACAATCTGCCTGTACAAACGTATTTATATTTTATTTAAAAAATATTCATTTATTTTCTTGTCACATTCCTGTAAAATTGATTTAAATTTACAGTAAACAAACAAATCGCATATTTTCCATAAAAAACGTGTAAATGAATATGAATCACGATAATAAGAAATAAAATTAGCATTTACTTATAATCGGTTCTATATAAACAATTTGCGTTATAATATGGCTTGAGAAATTTCATTCTATCTATACAGAAAACTCGATTTATTATATCAAATCCCGAATTTATTTATTTTTAATTCACGCTCATTATAGAAATCAATGCGTGGAAGTGTTTTTTTTATAATCATATATGAATTCTCAGTTCTAAATTTGATTACCCGATACAATGTATGGGAAGTCTAGAAATACGGACATGATTTTGAAAATTATTTTAAAAAACTATTAAATATAGAGACAACTGGCTTGAAAATTTTGAAAGAGAACGTTCCAAAGTTTTCTTTCTATTTACAAACAAAATTCCATGTACGCAAATTTAGTGAAGATATTTAACGGAGAATGTCAAACCAATATAGCATTTCATGCCATGTTTTCTGTAACACGGGTATTACAAAGGATAGAAGAAAAGATAAAAGTAAAATGAATGTAAGTAGAAAAAGACTTCCTTCTCTTTTTAAATGCTTCAAAAAAGTCGTTTGTCTCTACCTCTCTTTAATAGCTTTTTTTAAATATATTTTTTTCAAAACAGGTCGGACTTCCGTACCAAATAGAATTTTATGTTAAGTACAGATAGGAAAAAATAAAAAAATCCACAAATTCAATTAAACAGTTCAATGGCAAAAGCTCAACAAAAATAAAATCAATAAATTATAAAATTTTTTTTTTTACTTCCATTCTTTGTAATAGCCATGTCACAAATAACATGGCAAGAAATACTATATGGGATTGACATCCTCTGCGTCACTAAAAGGTGCGTATGTAGAACTTCTTTACTAAATAGAAAAAACAAAACTTCGAACGTCTTTTTCAAATGCCAAAGTATTTTTCTCTATCTTTAATATATTTTTTTGATGTTTTTTTAAATCATGTCACAATTTCTGGACCAACCTGCCTTTGGTTTCTTATATACATGATACTCCCCATTTAAAGAATAAATAAACGTAAGATCTAAAATTTTTTCGTTTTGGAAAGAAAATACTGTTATACTTGTTAAATTAATATTTTCTTTGCTCAAACTTTGATCTATTAACTATTACTTTGATCTATTAACTATTACTTTGATCTATTAACTATTACTTTGATCTATTAACTATTACTTTGATCTATTAACTATTACTTTGATCTATTAACTATTACTTTGATCTATTAACTATTACTTTGATCTATTAACTATTACTTTGATCTATTAACTATTACTTTGATCTATTAACTATTACTTTGATATATCAACAGTTGTTCTAATATAATTTTTTTAAATATTTTTATAATAAATTTACATTTATATCTAGTGATAGAAAAAATTACAGTGTTTCAAACGTACATAGAGGATTAAAAATATTCTAAACCATATTTCACAGAAATTTTAGCTATCCATTTCTGAATATAAACTATTTGAAATTTATTTTGTTTTCAACTGCATTTATTATATTCATTTTTGTCCCGATTTTCAAAAAGGATACAGATTCATATAGTTTTCTAAGTAAAACAAGATCTACCAATAGTTTTATTTTAAATATAAATTATGTATCAAAACACCTGATTAACTTTTAAGGCATTTTTTCAAACTCAGCGTTTACAAAGCACGTGGTTTTTATTTGCGGTATGAAGTTAGAAAATCCAGTAAATATTTTGAAATTTTTCATAAATTTTTAAAGCTTACGTGTGTAAACTTTTTTCTTGAAATTATTCAAATTTCAAAATTTACACCAAAGGCATTTCACACGGATAACTAAATAACTACACTACTGCATATATTATGATATATACGATGTGTCTCTGTGCAAAGAAAATAACAGTTTTAAAATAAACTAAATTTTTTTTTTTTTACAAATACATCAATTTTTCTAAAAAAAAAAACATGATTGTGTTCAAAATAATTTCAATATTTTATTTTTAAAAATTTGCAAAATGATAAATTATACATAAGATTCAAGTTCTTCGTTTATTGCATAAATAATATTATAAGAAAAACTATGAAAAATTTCATGAAAATACTTCCTAAAAAAATACTTTTTGAGGAATTTAAATTTGCAATTACAGAAATCACAAAAGAAAAAAAAAACACAAATTTTCAAGGAATGCATTCTAAAGTAATTTATTACCTTTCAAAATCATTACTCATTGTATACTAACATAGAAATGATTTTGTTTCTATTGATTACGTGTAAAAATACTATAATAGTTTCGGAATTTGCAAGAGAATTTCTCTTGAGGCACAGCAGAAATCGAAAAAAACCACCTTCAAAACGCCCCTTTTTTTTTAATAAAGTAACCTTTTATTCTGATTTTCCGCAGGTGAAGAGTAGGGATTATAGGATTATAGGGAGAAGTGTTCCATTGAGATATAAAAAATATCTGGACTTGTCAATGCTAAAATAAGAGGCTTTTAAAGAGGCGAGATACTCGTCAATCCACTGTAAATGTTAAATAAGCTAGTAAAAAGATCGATCATTTTTATTGAGTTGGTCATTTGAAAGTAACCAGGCGCTTTTAATGTGTATTTCAGTCCTGTTCAAGTAAGGCTTTACAAAAAGTCTGACAGTCCAAAGCTTGAGACGTCAAATTTCGGCTATAGATGGTCACACCAAAAAATATCTGATTTGTAGTATTTTCTCGTTTAGGTCAAGGCCATGAGCGATTATTTTCTGTCTCTACATGTCTGCTGGGATCAGTCCAACTCCTGACATTTCCTTCCATGATAATTCTATGCGGTTCAATATTCCAACGTTCTTTTCTTGTTAGAAAATGTCAAAACTGTAGAATTTAATTGTGGAAAAATCACGAGATGCCAAAAAAATATTTCTCTCTTATATTCATTGTTTTTCATCCGAAAAAGTTATCGGTATAATTTTCTAATTTTCTATATATTTAGTGCAGAATCTATCCTCAAAAATTTGCGTTCGTTTTTATAAAAAAAAAACCCAAAAATTTATATACATGTGTTTTTCATTTTTCCTCGCATCGATATCTCAAAAATATACAGATTTAAACTGTTAAATGGATAAAAAAATTGCACCGAAATAATTTTTAATTATTTAATAAATATAGTGTGTAATTCTGTTCGTGTCAGACTGGGCGGAAACAGTTCTCCAGGAATTATTACTGATGTACAAATTATAAATATTTGATGTCTTCTTGACCCATTGATTGGAGATTGTGTTATCGACTCCCCGCCCTCTACAAACAAACAAACAAGCAAACATCTTCCAGAGGAATGCCCATAATGTACGCTTACGCATGCATTTCTCACGCACACCACCGCTTGATGTGGATGTAACAACACAGCTAAGTATGTACTAAAGGGTTACGTTACTTCATTATTTCGATTCTGATATTTCGATTGTATATATAAATTTTTATATGTATATATATATATTTGTTTATTATCTCTCACTCACCTCACAGCTCGAGCAGCCGTAATGATAATATCCGAGCGACAGTGTCATGTGTCAGCCATCGGACAACAAGTTCGCGATCCCTCTCTTGTTTTTTACTTCACCTTCTCTCAGTTCTAACATTTCTGCGCGCGAAATGACTGGTGATAGCAGTAACGATGGCTTGGTGGTTAGGTAGCAAAAATCCTTAAGTCCTATACACAGGAAGAAAAAGAAACACCGACGGCGACAACGAAGACGACGTTATACCTTACTAAAAGATAGGGATGTACAAAGTGAGAGAGAGAGAGAGAAAGAGGTGAAGTAGGAATTAGCACTGCAGTCGTCTAGCCCTGGAATCGATTTGGAAATCCCGGAGCCGTAGCGCCCCCTATGTTACCCGCTTTTTGAAAAATATATTTAACACACTCTATTTTTTTTGTGTTTCCATCCCCCACTCCATCTTACTGCTGCTTTGTTTCAAAGAGCAAATGTTTGTATATGTAGTATGTATAAGTAGACGCCGTGAGAAAAACCAAAAAGGAGTCACTTTTTCTTCATTCCTTTTTCTTTCCTTGTAAATTCAGATGTGTCCGACTCCCAATAAATTTTCCGGGACACTCGCTTTTGTTATTTGGGGGAAATTACCTTCAAAACCTTGGACGAATTTTGTATGAAATAGGAAAATGTTCCTCAAATAGGCGGTCTTGATTCCAATGTATAGTACGTGCAGATTTTTCGTAAAAGATAATAATTTAAAACTTGTATTTAGTGTTTTCTACATTACGAGCAGTGCATGTTATCGTTTTTATTTATTTTACAAAAACAAACATATAATACACAAAGACAAACATATGATACACAAATACAAACATATGATACACAAATTTGAACATGTGATACACAATTTTTTTTTCAAACATATGATACACCATACACTAATACCAATGCATATATAATACGCAAATACACAGTCATGTAATACAAACAAACACTTTGTGGCCTCAAGGGACTGAAAAGTTGCAGGACTAGAGGAATTAGTTTATATACAAATGAAAATACAATTCAACGCCACAACAGGCAAAATGCCAAACGAGGTGGCTGATAAAAAGATGCCCATAACAAACATGGATGTCATATATTTCAAAAATACAGCAACCCAATTGAAAGTGGTCATAGTGACGGACTCGCATCACGGGGACCCGAAACCGACCATGGCCCCCGCTCTGTCCCCATAGGGGATGTAAGCTGGTCACCCAGAGGGTTTGGGCCATGGTGGAAGAGCGATGCAATATCCGGAGCACTAAACACCAAAAGACCACCAGCGGATAAGAAGACAAAAAGTTGAGGTTACATGGGCAGGTGCATACGCACGTCGCCAGCAGGCCACGAAGGGGGCCCACAAATAACTATAGACACACATATATAAGATATATAATCATATACAAATACAAATACAACGCCACAACAGGCAAATTGCCCAACGAGGTGGCTGAATTAAGAACATCATGGATCCCCGAGCCATTTTTTGGAGGCCCTACCTACTACTGCTACACCACACATGCACCCCCCCCCCGCGGAACCCCCCCCCCCAACGAATCGGTACATGCGGGAATGTGCGTGTACGTGTAGTGCAACCTGGCGTAAAGTTTGTTTTCTGTGTAATGCTTGTTATGTGTAGTGCTGTCCTCTGCCCCCAGTTTTACTAACTATGAGTGAAGTGTTATGGTTGAATGATTTACCGTTGTAGGACTGTTGCTCTCTGTGGCGAGACTTTTTAACGGGGAGATCGGCTCGCATTTGCGCCTTGAAGTTGGGAACCACAGAAAACCAACTTCAGCCGACCACCACTGTGGGGTTCGAACCCGGATCCTCGCATCACGAGTCCGGCACTATAACCATCACGGGTATAACCAAAATATATATACAAGCATATAAACACTCATATATATATAATATATACAAGACAGGCGACATTGTCCATTGACAGCAACGGGGGGAAGGACAGCAAGGAACTTCATTGTCTATCAGAAGTCGCGCACAAAGACACCGTGAGACAATCCCAAAATATCGCATTTCGTGCCAGACGATCATAGTCTGAGTCTGATGAAGGGTTGTTATCAGCTTGTGTGGGAGCTGAAACATTCGTACTTTGGCACTGTTTCGTGACTGTTATTTTGTCTCATCGCGGGGACCCGGGTTCGAGCCCCACCGTCACCACAGTGGTGGTCGGCTGAAGTTGGTTTTCTGTGGTTCCCAACTTCAAGGCGCAAATGCGAGCCGATCTCCCCGTTAAAAAGTCTCGCCACTGAGAGCAACAGTCCTACAAACAGTACAAATATTCAGTCATTACACTTCACTCACTTCACTTCTGAGATATAGATGGCAGCACGGAAAAATCATACACAACACTAGATACGCACTTAGACTGTTAGGTACACATACTTACACTTCCGGCACTACTCACAAGGTAGTAAATTGCCCATGGCGATAGACCTGAGTTTTGCTCGGCTTGAAAAAAAAAAAAACCCCCAATTGGAAATGCAATTACAAAAAATATATATAGATGATAAAATATTATATATATATACAATGCCCATAAATAATACTCTTATGGTTGTCTTATTTTATTAGTTTATTGAATATAATTTTGTATTGAATATAATTTTGTTTACGGTCAGCCGTACAGGCCGCGGCCTCTTGACGACTTATTATGTACAATTGTATCTTATGACGTATCTTGAACTGGATTAAAAATTGAATTAAATTGAAAATATATATTTATATATTTCTTAGCAGCAACGCTATTATATTTATTAGAAATGTTTTACTGAATTTTTGTGAAAATATTTTTGATTAAAAAGGTTCAGTATTAAATTTCTTATTATGCATCCTTTTGCTTTTAAAAACTATCTTTTTTTTAAATAATTTGGAAGAGTAATTTTACTCCATTCCGAAATTAGAACGGCATTATTTCTAAAAAGAATGTATTTTTTATCAATGAGAAATAAATCTATTAAAAAAACTGCCTAACATTCGAAGGAGTACTTTTACACCTCAACGAAATTTGGAGGAGTAATGTTGAATTTTGAAGCGTGAATCACGCATCTATCATTGACGAACACTGGTTGCGAGGTCCGATTGGAAAATAATTGAATTTCAACAATTAATTATAATATATACATGAGGTTATTTTTACAAATAACCGTTAAACAAATATTGTAATATTTGTGATCCATTACATTTTTTTGAATGCACTAAATTTCTTTAATCGTAATCGCAGAATATATTTTTTTTATTTGGATACTCAAGTATAAATATATAAATGAAACCCTACTCATACACAAATGAATAGGTTCATACATAGGAACCCATTTTGACGGTTGTCCCATAGTCGGGTCCGATTACGGTTGTCCTTCCTTCTCCAACTACAGTTGAACCCCGTTGTAGTGCCAACCCCGCTTAGTGCCGCAAATCTTCAGTGAACAAATGTTCCGTATAGGGAAACAATGGAAAAAAAACTATTTTAGCTCCAACTCTTTATAATGCCAAATATTCTTTGGATGTCTACAAAGTCAATGCATCATTTCCAAGAATTTCAACAACATTTCTTCTACCATCACTTTGCTTTTTTTTTTCAAAAGAAGTTGAGGGTTTATCCTTTTCATTCCACTGTTATTATCGGTCAGCATAACAATAGTTTAGAGCAAATGATTTAATGAATAAAGAATGGCATGGTAAGGATGTCTTAGAAATCACGCTGAATACCTGAAGGTGGGAAGGGACCGAAACAATCAACTTATTCAAAGAAACGGATTTATTGATACGACGCGTACAATGAACGTACTACAGCGGTTTATTCAAGGTTGCCAAGAAAAAATTTTCTACAGTGTTTGTCTTTACTCGCTGTCATTACATTTCGAGTGCTATCATCTCAATGGATTTACTCCATTCAAATCATGTCGGAAAGAGTTGTTCTTTCAATATCTGAGAAACGGGAAATTTGTGACTATGTATATAAAACCAATGCGGACTAGATAAAGCAATGACTCTATTATTTTCCTTTATTTATTTTGTTTTTGTACTTATAAAATGCGTCGCTAAATTTATGCAGAATTAAAATATTTTGAAAAGTAAGCGTGTGTTTTTCCTGTTAATTTTCCTTAATTCTAACTAAGCCTTATTAATCAAAAAAAAAATCTAAGAATTAGTTGGTATACAGCGAATTAATTGACGTGGTACTTCAAAGTACCACATTGTTAGTACCACAGTTGCACATAGTTGTACCACATTGCATTCTACTACGCTAGCAATAAAAATAAAAAATACAAATTCAGATATGTTGAATGATATTTGCAGGAATATTTATTCATTTCAACACGACTTCAAACATACTTTGTTCCATTTGACATTTGTAAGGGGACACTTTGTCCGCACTGTAGTATACAAAAGCGTACACTTTTACGAAGGTGGGGGGGGGGGGAGGGGACATCTAAATTAATTTTATTAATTAAGCTATTAATTACACTGTTTTTTTGGTCGCAAATAAATACCAACGGTGGTACTAAAACAGCAACAATTTCGAAACTGTATCAAGAACACTATATATATGGCTATGCGCTATGATGATGGTCTGCCTCCCAATATAACGATAATCCCTATTCAGGGCTGGCGCAAGGCAGGAGGCGGCATTTTTTATGGCAGATTTATTATGACGCAGTGCGTCTTAACGCATGGGCCCCACTCGGTCACGGCCCGGGGACCTCAAGAGAAGAAAAGTCTCAAGAAAACCATAAGTAATTGCATTTTTCGGGAATTTCCCTGGTAGGCCCTCGGAAAAATCACTTGGCCCGGGGGCCCATGATGCTCTTAAGACGGCCCTGTTATGACGATCACAGATTTATTATTTTCACTCCTGGAAATTTTCACCAATGAAAATATTTTTGAAGGGAAAGCACGAGTGGATAAATAAGCACAGGTAAATGCAATACCTTTCAGTGTTGAAATGCTATTTAACTCTGCTTTCAAATGCTTAATTCATCACAACACGCCTCCTTTCTCGCACTTTCAAAAGCTGCCACCGATCTCTAGAGCTGTTTATCAACCGCCGGTCCGCGGCCCGGAACCTGACATCAATCAAACCGGGCCGCCAGTGATTCATCGTTTCATTTCGCCCCATTTATTTCTCATTAGTCGTGTTTATAAGCTGGTCATTCCCACTCAAATAAAGAATTCAACCGGGCCACGAACTTCCGAAGGTTGAGAACGACTGCTCTAGAGAAGCTGGTTCCTGAAAAAAATTAGGTTACCTCCCTCATTTCTGTTAAGGTTCTTTTCACTTTTTGAGGCCGTTCAAGTATTACGTCAGCGAATTTTTAGCCATTTTTGACCCCCTTCCATTCTTGTCAACAAAAATCAGCAAAACGGACCCCGCCCCCAACGTCAGCAAAAAACTGATTTTTTTAATGCAAAAAATATTTAAAAAAAAAATTAAAATTACGAAAGAAGATACTTTTTATATGTTATTATATATATATATATATATATATATATATATATATAATTTTCTGTCAATTTCAATGGTATTTGAAGACTAAGAGCTCAAATTTAATTTTTAATAAATTCATTGTGACCCACCCTCTAAGCCATGTATGGTAAACCCTTGTCCCGCGGACCGAATGTGGCCCTGGGGATTAACTGCTGTGGCCTTTTGCCCCTCAAACCTTTTTTTTTTTTAAATGAACTAAGCGGCACATTTACAGATCGCTCAAGTGATGTTACAGATCGCTAAAAATGGAATTGACCGGTAGTGATTAACATTTCCATCATTTCCAGCATTTTACAAAAATTTGATGAAATTTATTTATAGTAATATTTATCTATACTATGCTGTGGAACATTATTAATAAAAATACAAGGCATTTTCAATCATAACTTCAGTATGATTAACCATTATTGCTTGTTCTACGACAATTAAAATTCCTTTCTAAAATTTGTAACCAAGATATTCTTTGGTCTTAGCTGTGCTAATTTCTGTTCAGCTGGGTAGTTGGATGCTGAGCTGATAATATCCACTTCTGAAGCCTCTTGCTTCTCAAAGTACTTTTTGGCCAGTTTCTTTATATATTTGTACAAGGATGGAATTTGAAGATCAGCGTGCAGGTCGGTTAGTCTGAAATATTTTGGAGCCCCTGTGAATCTCCTGAGAATATAATTTTGATGTTTCTGGAGGTTGTAAATATTGCTTTTCTGAGCGAAAGCCCAAGCCGGTGCACCATATGTAAGAACAGGTCTGATAATTTGTTCATACATAATTTTCTTGTTCTTTAGTGATACATGTCACTTTGGGTAGCAATAACGGAGGAGACTTTCCATTGCAATTTGGGATTTTTTTATCACTTGCTCGACATGATATTTGAAATTTAGGCGAGTGTCTATGTATACTCCTAAGTACTTAGTCACTATGCTGTGGACATCCTTGATTGGGTCAATCGCTTGATGATCAATAAACAAGTAAGAATTTTGTGGAATCTCTTTATTTGTCAGCCACATAAAAACACACTTTGAAACATCTATTTGGCTCTATTTACTAAATTCCAGTATTCCACTTCTTCCATCAGCTCCTGGAGGTTGCTAAGAGCCTTAGAAGCTATCCTATCTGTGCATATCATTATAAGGACATCGTCAGCATATAAAGATAAAATTCCTTTAGCCACCTGCGGATAATCATTCATAAAAATATTGTGTAATATAGGTCCTGAGTTTGATCCTTGATTGATTCCTGCCTTAATGCACTTTTTGGAAGAACATGCTTCTCCTATTTTGACCTGAAATGTTCTGAAAAGTAAGTATGATCGCAAAAATTTTATGATTATCGAGGGATAACCTCTGTTGATCATCTTCAGTAGGAGCTTCTCGTGTCAAATGCAATCGAATGCCTTGTTATAATCTAAAAAAGCTCCTACAGCATAGTCTTTGTATAGTTTTTAGCCTCTTGAAGACATTCCACAACCCTCACGAGTTGATTTGTTGTGCCATGACCTCTTTTAAAACCAAACTGCTCGGCTCTGGCTAGATTGTGATCTATAAATTTAATCAATCTTGCTGCAAATACCATTTCGAATAATTTAGACCAGTGATTCCCAACGTGGGCGTTAACGCCCTCTTGGGGGCGATGGAATGTTCCAGGGGGACGGTAGAAGCTACGGGTATAACATAGGATCCTATAGGTTAGATTGTGCGTCGGGGGAAAAAACTTCTGAAGAAGAGGGCGATGGGACAAAAAAGGTTGTTAAACTATGATTTAGACCAGTGATTCCCAACGTGGGCGTTAACGCCCCCTAGGGGGCGGTAGAAGCTACGGGCATAACACAGGATCCTATGGATTGGATTGCGATGGGGGGCGTTGGGAGAAAAAAATTTCTGAAGAAGGAGGCGATGGGACAAAAAAGGTTGTTAAACTATGATTTAGACCAGTGATTCCCGACGTGGGCGTTAACGCCCCCTAGGGGGCGGTAGAAGCTACGGGCATAACACAGGATCCTATGGATTGGATTGCGATGGGGGGCGTTGGGAGAAAAAAATTTCTGAAGAAGGAGGCGATGGGACAAAAAAGGTTGTTAAACTATGATTTAGACCAGTGATTCCCGACGTGGGCGTTAACGCCCCCTAAGGGGCGGTAGAAGCTACGGGCATAACACAGGATCCTATGGATTGGATTGCGATGGGGGGCGTTGGGAGAAAAAAATTTCTGAAGGAGGCGATGGGACAAAAAAGGTTGGGAAACTATGATTTAGACAGATCTGGATCACTCTTTACTATATATATATTATTACTTTCACTTTTTTTTTATTACAATTTTAAAATTTCATTTAAAACTTGATGATTCAATTGATATTATTGCTTATAAAATATTAATTGATATCGCATCGTGTTGTTTTTGTCATGAAGCAAATTAATGATGCTAATTTCAATTGAAGAATAAAAACAGTTTTATTTGATAGATGGCGGAAGGCGTTCTAGTTCATTGTGTGCGCGTCTGAGCGGTGGGAACGATGACGAGTTCAAACCGGCAAGAACCCCAGGGATTGATCTTAAGAGGAAATATGATCTTCGACAACGTCGGCGTCAACAGAAGTAACCAATAGATGGAAAACCGAAGCAAGTTCACCTGCAAGGAGATAAATCTCAAGTCATTGATAGCAAGAACGAATTAAGTGTGATTTACTCGGCTATAATGAATTGTGCTGATTTTAGTTCAGCCGGTGACGATTCCGGTAACGATTTGCGGCTTAGACGACGACGATCTGCGACTAATTTACCGTGATTCGAAATTTTATATTCCAAGATTATCAGCAACCATTCGATCAATTGACGATTACTAGATTCTTATGGGATGGACGGCTATACACCACCATCTTATAGTCCCGTTTATAATTTTGATTGCCATCGGCGTTGTGATTTTTATATTTTATTTATCTGTTATATGACTTCAGGTTGACGTCATTTTTTATGTAATTCATTTTATGTTTTTGCTGCCTTCGTCTGAGGTGGACATGTTACGTTGTTTTTAATAGATCTTTTCGGATACACCCATCCTTCGGGAACGCTTCGATATCTCTCCGAGATGTGGAGCGTTCCGGTCTTCAAAGGTCAAAGTTCATTGATGTTTCTCGCATGGGATACAAGGAAATTCTAAATTCATGGGACAAAATTTATGAGCGGGATATAAGGCACCTAAACAAGTATTTTTGATCATAGAATTCGCGGTCGAATAAGAGCAAATGCAGTGGAGGGTGTGTGTGCATAGTCTGTGCAACAGAACTCCACTAAAAACAAGTTTCATATTTTTCCGACAGATTTGCTGCGATATGTACCATCCGAGAGTACACAATCAACTTCGGATTTGATTGGAGTTTTTTTTTTTTTTTTTTGGTGCAAGGATCATCAAGGTTATGCTGCGCCAAATAATGACGAAGTCGTACAATATCTTGTGGTAGAATTTGCGTTACCCAAAATGCACCATGAGAAGACCTACCACATTACAACACCGTGCAAACTGGTCACGAGCATTGACGTACGCAAGATCGACTTTTACAGGGGGCACATAGGGTTTGTGGGGAGCACAAGAGAAATTTTGAACTATAACCTTCAAAAAGCATTTTAAATTAACAGAAATTGATATAGATAACATATAGTATATAAAGATTTTTTCTTTCGATATTTTAATTTTTTACTGAAATATTTGATGATATTTTTCGTTTTTGATCGTCTTGGGGAGGGCAAAGCCGTCCCTACGTACGCCCCTAGTCACAAACGTATGAACTTTAAGCCACTTCGCTAGAATATTTCGCAGCAACGTATAAATAAAAAGGCAGGAAAAACTTATCTTCATGCTACGCGTGTGTAGGCAACATAACGTGGAAAATCACAATTTCAAAACTAGGAAATGACGAAAGTGATTGTTCGATCAATAAATAACTTGTGCCTTTGGGTTTAGAATATATAAAATTTTCACATCCTGTCATAAAATTGCGCAAAACCACATTTGCGATACTTTTTTGATTATAATTTTTCTTCAAATTATTTGTAGTAAATTTTATGTAGAATTTCAATGCGTTATATGATATTTATGTGTTAAATAGTTTAGTTAACCCTTTAAAGGGCAGACATTTTCCCAAAACCCATTTGAAAAATGTAAACAGGCTCTCCCGCTATGGGAACCACCCCTCATCCCTTCAAAGAAGAGATACATTATGATATATTTAGTCTCAACAGGACTTTTTTTTTTCTTTGGGAAATTCTCTTGCGACATCTTAATAATAATCACCTAAACGGTTGAATCTTAAATAATCACCAATTTTATTTTCGAAAGGAATAGTGACAACACTTCGGGAACTACTGTATGTATGTAATAGAGAGAGGTGAAGAAACAAAACTCTTTTCAGATAGTCGTATCTTAATGGCGGCAAAATATTATTCGCCTCAGGCAGCAGAATTTCTAGGACCGACCGTGTCCCTATTACGGATTCATTTATTTTAGTTCTAAAAGACCGCACATTTTTCTTTTCTAATTGAATCGCCAAGTTTAAGAAAAGGGGGGATCGTGCCTCATTTTTTTCGATTTTTATGTTTTGATCGATTCGTGTAATAGAGACGCCAAAGCGTCGTTTTATGGTTAGAAATTAAATGTTTTCATTAATGCTTCATTAAATATATTCCACAGACACTATAATTAATTTTTTTTACTGAAAACGAACTATTGGAGGAAGACACGCTTTTCCCCTGTCCTAAAAACTTGAAAAACTGATACATGACCCCCGTTTTGCATTTAACGACTCAATTATAATTGAATTTGAGTTTATCATTGTTCATATATGGAATCTGCATCATGCCCGTAGCCAGAAATATCGTTCGAATGGGAACCATTTTCATTTCGGGGAGACCAAAGTGATAGAGCAATAGATTGTCATCCTTTTCTATGATTTCGGGTCATTTTCTCATATTTTGAGGGGAGGGGGAGACCCTAAATCCCCCCTCCCCCCCCCCCCGCTATGGCCTTGATCTACACATCCCACCATATACTCCCCTCTGTATTACGCCCTGCAAAGTTGCAACTATAACTACTTATAATGATAACCACGCGAAAGTGAATTTTTATTCATAAATCTTCGACATATTTAAAAAATCAAGTTGCCCTACACTTTTTCTGTGATCTGGTAACCGTGAAGTAGTTATACAGCTTTCATACTTCAAAATCCCCAACAACGTAAAGGGTATTACAGGGATCAAAAGTTAGCGGTACTTTGAAGTACCGCCAGAACGGAAAGGGTTAAACGCTATTTTTGAAAACAAAATAAACTTGGGTTTTAAAAGAATTGAGAGAGATTAGGTATGTTTTAAATATACCAAAGAGTTGCTTCAACATTTTCAAGACTTTTCATATCGAATTTCTCTAATAAATCACGTCCTGCTAGAAATGAGAAATGACACACTCTCACAAACAAACAGAATTTCAAAACAGTCACGAATTTCTTCGCAGAATCCGATACAATTTTATCCATGTCTTCATCAATGTGACTTCTTACCGAACATTAGTTATATGCGCTGACATAAATTTGCGCTCTCTCTGTGTCTCTCCTTCTTGGTGGAATTTTTGTTTTTCTTCGCTGAGGGGCAGTAAATAAATCTTCGCTCTCTCTCTTTGATCTTGAATGATAATGTCCCTACGCCATTACTCATTCCCTTCCGAAAAGCCTTCCTTTACGAAAAGTAAGGAGGGTAAAAATAACGTAACAGAAGCCATATTATATAGCCACATACTTTCTTATCCATCTCCCCCGACCATCGAACGATCAGATTCTCATAAATCTAGCGTCGTAAAACGCGGATTAGGTGAGTGACGGGTACGTTATTGCAAAACATCGATTCCGGGACGTATATGCTTATCACTTCATAAGAAATGTTCGATGTGATCCTTTATTATCATGCCCCCCCCCTCTCTCTCTCTCTCTCTCTCTCTTTCTGCGAATGGGTGCGGATACCGTGAAAAGTGACTGGTGTTGCCGCTATTGGATCGGAATTGCAATTCACCTGTAAGAAAATGTCTTTTTCCAGTTGAAAAATTTGATTTATTTACCTCTCACTTTCATTCGAAATATCTTGATATCTCTGAAGGTTCATACACGTTCTGGAAATTCTCCGAGGGAAAAACTGTGTAATGCTGGACTTTTGTATCTCCGGAACTCTCGTACGGTGTAAAAACTGCTCAGACTTGGCAGACTGTTCAGGCTTTGATGAGAAAATGGGTATGTGAAAAGACGATTTTGAGTAACTGCGCATCTCGAACTGTACAGGCCGACCGGAGTGTGTTTGTATGGCATTGCGTCAGTTCAGTTTGGTTAAGGCCGCGGTTCAGTCAACACGAGCCGGGAATTGCTACTACTACTAAACCATACATGTTCCTCGTCCATATTCCTCTGCGGAAAGCTGGGATTTACTGGAAGAGTTTATAGTTATAAATTTGAGAGCTTCGTAACTTATGTCAGTTGCTAGGAATCCATGGTCCCCCAAGGTTGGCGCTAACAGGGTTACAGCCCTGGAGCCCGGGGCAATTATCACCAATTTCAATTCAAATTTTATTGTCTCATTATTTTTGTTAAAAAACATATAAATGAAACAAAAAGAAAATCTATCAAGAGATCCCAAGGGATCCTATAGGATCCATACTGGTGGACACATCAATTTCAGAAGGGTACAGTCATTTTCAATAGTTGAATCAAGTGTATAATTTATGTGTATAATACATCCATTAAAATAAATAAATAGCTAACGAGAATTATAAACACAGAAACACAAAAAAGAGGTGAGGGGGAAGAAAACAAGAGTAATACAGTCGAATCCCGTTTTAACGAATACCGTCATAGCGAAAATCCCGTTTTAACGAGCACTGTTCTAATCCCTCAGATATGTTTACATAGTAACAATGCAAAAACCTGCAATTTCTTTATAACGAAATTTCGTTATAACGAAGTGATTTCTCTGGTCTTTTGGAGTTCGTTATAACGGGGTTTTACTGCTGTATATATAGACAAATAGGTTGATATATGTCATAATTTTTTTTTTGTTTTTCCATGCTGTAAATTGACTACAGAAGAACCTATGAAAAGTCTGGTTTGGGCGGTGTGGGGGGGGGGCAGCAAAGATACTAGAATAAGAGCCCTGTGCCCGACTGACGCAATGGTAAAATTCTCATCCACCATAGTGAAGGCTACCGTCAGGTCCACGAGTTCGACCCTGGGGAAGAACGTGGATAACAAGTTATTTTCTTTGCCGAACCTGAGGTGACCACCGATAGATGACACCTTTATTTCCGACCCAACTCGATCGGTAGTAAATTTCTGTATGGTGATATGACCGGAGTTTGTGTGGTAAAGAAGAAGGCTAGGGCACAGCTTAAGAATGTGGGGCAGCTAGATATTTTGTAACGCGGGGCAGGTCAGAATTTTGGTGTTCCTTGCGTGTAGGAGAAGCTGTAGGGGGAATAAATTTGGCTCCCAATCTTGTCCAGCGCCCGCAGTACCAGACCCCCTCCCCAGTTGCAGCTTTGCGGGGGGCGGGGGGGGGGGTTAATGCAGAAATCTCCTAATGTTGCCGCAAACACCGTTTTCACTATGCGGTGAACGTTCCTACTTGATGCTTCTTCATCATCCCATTCATTTTTCCATTCAAGCGAAAGGTTTCTCCAGGTGGCTGCCTTCGCTGATGATAGCGGTAGAAGTATTGTTGTTTCTATGTTCCCCGTTTTAGTTGCTTGTTTGACCGAGTTGGTCAGTTTGCTCATTGCCCCGCAGACCAGGGTGAGCTCTAACCCAAGATAGCTGTATTTGCGGATTACTGTGGAGCAATTTTCTTATCTGTCTAGCCATGTTGCTTGTTGAAAAGGGGTTGCTTATTGCCTCAAGGCTGAGCAAGCTGTCCGTCAAGATTAAGGAAGATTTGTTAAATTTCGCTGCATCTAACGTTGTTTTATAAATTGCGAGCAACTCTGCCTGGAACATTGAGGTGCCAGGTTCTAGTTTTGTTGCCCAGCTGTCTACGAAGATGTTGTTTTTTGTTTTCACAAAAGCTGCGGCTGATCCCATCCTTAGTTTTAGAACCGTCTGTGTAATAGCAGTTGGTGTTGACGTCAAGATTTAGTTCAAACTGTTCCAAAACTACTTGCGTTGTTGGTAGACATCTGGATCGATATATAGTCCAACCTTTTACTTTTTTCTGTCGTAGCTCTTGGATCTCAGTGTTTCCTCTCGTAATTCAATGACCTTGTTTAGGCGAAGTTTAGTGACATTTGCTTCATATTCAAGCTTCATGCTGGGGGGGGGGGGGGGGGGGGAATGTCAGTGATGACCTGAAGGGTATTATTCGACATTGTACCGTAGGCCCCCGTTATATGTAGCAGCATTTTGCGATAAATAGGATCCAATTTGCCTTTGAGAGGAAATGTAGGATTGTTAAACCAAATTCCCTCACCAAATGCCATTATTCGTTCCTCTACAGTTAGGTAGTGGAGCGAATTTTCTAACCATACAATACAAATACAACGTCACAACAGGCAAATTGCCCAACGAGGTGGCTGACTTAAGAACATCATGGATCCCCGAGCCATTTTTATGGAGGCCCTACCTACTTCTACTACACCACACATGCGCCCCGCCCACACCCCCCTCGGAACCCCCCATCGAATCGGTACATGCGGGAATGTGCGTGTACGTGTAGTGAAACCTGACGTGAAGTTTTGTTGTTTCTCTGTAATGCTTGTTATGTGTAGTGCTGCCATCTGCCACTAGTTTTTCTAACTATGAGTGAAGTGATTTAGATGGCTTTTTTCTCAGCCAAAGATATCAAGGAAACAGTTATTTTCCGGATATTATGCTGAGGTGAGCTCGGAAAGAAAAGTCATCACGTCTCCGCCGGGACTCGAACTCAGGCCCTCTTGCATACCGGGCAAGCATGCTACCATCTACACCACTGGAGACACATGAATCTGCCTTCCTAATTTCACGCACTGTGTCGTGAGGCGCTGAAGTAGAGGCATTAGTAGCCTCTCTTAATTTCAGGAAATGGCCCCCGGGTGGGACGGTTTAGAAAGATTTAGATGGCTTTTTTCTCAGCCATGCTTGCCCGGTATGCAAGAGGGCCTGGGTTCGAGTCCCGGCGGAGACGTGATGACTTTTATTTCCGAGCTCACCTCAGCATAATATCCGGAAAATAACTGTTTCCTGGATATGAGTGAAGTGTTTTGATTGAATGATTTACCGTTGTAGGACTGTTGCTCTCTGTGGCGAGACTTTTTAACGGGGAGATCGGCTCGCATTTGCGCCTTGAAGTTGGGAACCACAGAAAACCAACTTCAGCCGACCACCACTGTGGGGTTCGAACCCGGATCCTCGCATCGCGAGTCCGTCACTATAACCACTCGACCACCACAGCGGCAAAGTGTGACTATTTGTAGGTGGGTGGGTGGGTGGGTTTGAACCCATGTACCCTGAACTCTTCCCATCGCTAACCCCGTATCCTACCAACCCACCACTACAGCACTATGGCAGACCAACGTTATGCAAGGATGACGCCACTCTCCACTACCATACGAATTATTTAACAACTGGCTGTTGCGAAGATATATTTTGGAAAGAGAGAAAATTCAACTGCCTTTGCGGGGAATCGAACCCACGTCCTTTCACTTTCCGGGTGAACGCCCTAGACCACTAGACTACAGAGGCACCGAATCTTTCAATCTTTCCTTGGAGCTCGTGTACACTGAAAGCGACCATACATGGACGGCCGGACCAGACTCAGGCCAAGCTCACAACTGCTGACGCTGCCACCAGATGGCGACTTATGCAAGGATGACTATTATGCAAGGTCTAGGGCGTTCACCCGGAAAGTGAAAGGACGTGGGTTCGATTCCCCGCAGAGGCAGTTGAATTTTCTCTTTTTCCAAAATATATCTTCGCAACAGCCAGTTGTTAAATCCTTCGTCAGACCAACGTAAGGTTGCTCTCTTCTCATCTTCTGTGTGGTGGCCCAGCTATTCTTCTCATATTTTGTAGAACTGCCATAGCTTTGGTTCCTTGAGCATTTACATGATCCTCCCATTTGAGTTCTTCGACGATTTTGGGGAGTTTTACTGATTAAATCTCAAAATCTAGTCAAAACTCCACCGTCTTCGATAACGCATCTGGTGCTTCGAAATTTTCGTAGCTGAAGTTGATCTACGATTAAATTATTAATTTTTGGGAGCTAGATTATAGTTTATATCCGACCAGGGTCTGTAACGAATGGAACTATCCGATGCCTCACATACATAATTATCTCAATGGGTTGAAGTTTAATCGTTCTGACAAATTCCTCTGATCAAATCAATATGGCTTACCTGGAATAGTTAGAAGGGGAGGTTTTAATCACCATTTCTTGAACTTTCTTGTTTCTTACGAATGCATTGATAATATAATTGTCTCTGTGATAAACTTTGCACGACGTTCATTCTATGGGTCAGCGCGGCGTTTGTCTTCTTTAGTTGCTGTGTTACTAAAGTTTATGAACTCTTACATAACACGAATGTAACCAAGCTCATCCGTGACAAAAATGCTTGGCTAAAAAACGGACTCACGGATTTTAATAATACGAGTATATACAGTGTGATCATGGAAAAGTGTCCTCTGACTTTGCATGAATTTCATGACGAAAATGGAAAGTTCATTCTTCAATAGGGAGAAAAAGAAATGGGAGAAAAAAGAACTCCAGCAGCAATCTTGAAGGATGTTTATTTCCTTTTTTTCCCCAAGTTTTCGATGAACCCTCTGTTTTCGTCATGAAGGTTATACAAGGTAAGAGGCCATCTTTTTGTGGTAACACTACACTCACTAGCGATCTTATAACAGTACTTTCTCCGAAACATAAGACACTCTTCAAAGAAACGGACTTTCCCGACATCAGTGCTGAGATGAACTGAGAGTTGTTGTTGAGAAAGTTTGTTGTCTTCAAGGGGAATCAAATTCTGGTCATCTTGCAATCCGGGCAAGCACACTAACCAATATACCAATGAGACGGGACTACTATTTTGCTTTTTTTTCAACACGCACGGTAGCGTGGTGCACTACTACTACTATTCAACCGTTCATGCACCTTATACGCATTCCTCCGTGGGAATTCTAACGAATCGATCCATGTGTAGGAACGTGTTGTGTGAGTGTATGTATATGCATGGTGCTAACCTATTAATGCTGTCAGAGTTGTGCGTGTTTCGTGTTCTTGCTGGTGCTGCTATCTGTTGAGCGAGATGCACTGAATGGAGTCATAGTGGTGCCCTTGCCTGGATTACAAGAGGATCCTGGTTCAGTTTCCGGTGGAAACAACATACTTTTATTTCCAAGATCATCTTTGCATTAATATCCAGAAAATCTCTTTCTTTGAGGTATAAAACATAGGGGCGATATACAGGGGCGCCTTCTCTATAACACGCTCTTCTCTAGACTCACAACATCCATATGGGCTGCAATAATACTACCAAAATATTCCGACGCCACTAGCATTGTCAGATTAAAAATAATTAAAATACGGGACACGTTTCCGAACCGAGATAGTAGCAGCTATACTGATAAACATAATCATGCACATCATTAACTGGGCCGTTCGTTGAAAATTACTTATCGCTATCTGCAACAGATGGCACCACCGTAATAACTAAAATTTCCATACTGTTTCAGAGCTAGGATTTCTCGTACTAGAGACTGTGTGCACCTCAGACAACAAATAATGTGATAATCATGTGTAGCCACTACAGGCACATCTCAGTGATAGGTGTAAGCATTCAGTTGAGACTTTGGTGTTCTTCTGAACATTTCCTCAATCACTACAAGGCAATTTACTACCATTTTACCCCCTTTCAGAAGGTAAGTGAATCAAGTCGGAAGTATGTCTGTACCTAACAGTTTTCGTGCATATCCAGATTTGTGTGCGAAATTAGTGCTGCGATCTATATTTCAAATTGTGAGTGAAAAGTAGTGATTGAATATTTGTACTGTTGTAAAGTCTGTTGCGAGACATTTTAGACATACGATACACATATACAACTTATCTCTTTGAATTTGGAAACACCCAGTAACTGACAGTGTATGAGAACAACAAACAGGTATTTAACCCTTACGCTGCGAAATAGTAGGACTGCTCTCAAAACGGCTGCGTAAAAAAATTATTTTTTTCACTTGTCTTTTGCGAAAGATAGATGGCACTCAAAAACATACGTTGCAAGTACAGTGATACTTTGAGTAATGAAGATAACTCGTTCTGGAATCTCATTCATTAGCCGAAACGTTCGTTAGCTGAGGTATCAATGTACAGGGGAACCTATCTAAGACGGGCACTGTATGAGACGGAATAAAAAAATAATCCCTTCATTGACTAATATTTTTATGTGTAGCTGCACCTTTATAAAATAGAAATCTATCAAAAGAGTGGAATATTATTTCATTCTCTGGGCGTTCCGTTTTGGACAGGTTCAACCTTATAATACATTACAATCGAAAAAAACACGTGATACAGAGAATCGGAGTTCGAAACTACAATCACCGAATCACAATATAGTGATTCGGGGGAAGGCAGGCACTCAACCACTGCTCACCAATATTCAATCGTCCCATGTAGTACAAGCAAACCTGTTCATAAAAACTAGAAAATACAGTCGAATCCCTTTATAACGAACGCCAAGAGACCGGAGGAATCACTTCGTTAAAACGAAATTTCGTTATAAAGGAATTTCAGGTTACCTAGCAACTTATTTGGGGGATCAGAAAACTGTTCGTTAAAACGAGATTTTCACTATAACGGTATTCGTTAAAACGGGATTCGACTGTATATGCGTCGCCATCCATACGTCATTTTAAGAACTTCATGGTAACAAATTTCTTTCGAAATAAAAATTCAGATCATCTCATAATGATTGAGCACGCTGCTACTCTACTCTGATCATCCCCGGAGGATGGGAGCTTTACACAGAAACAGACTTCACGTTAGGTTCGCGACACATACATGCATGCACAGCTTCCAGATTGGCTCAGGTCTTCTTCGACCACCCGCTAAAATCTCTTCATTGAGACAGAGTGCGGGCCGTGATTTGGTTAAGAGGATGATGGGAGCACGCTGAGGGTTAACAGCTTTTTTTTATACAAAACCAGATATTGAACAACCATTGCGCGTTCCCACGTGAAAAGTCAATGACCACTACCAAAATAAATATAGATGGTCTAGTGACCCTCTTGATTATTAGGCCAAAAAAAACAGATTTTCAACCGTCTCCCTGCACGAATAGGAATTCCAATCGATCGACATACCAATCTGGATGTTTTGGCACATACTACTATAGAAGATACAATGCGAAAGGAAAAAATGGATGAATTTTTCTGCTTTGTGCCGTCTGAATGATCCAGTTATTATTCTGGTCAAACGGTTGAGATAGCCCATCCAGTGTATACAATATCTTCACCCTTCCCCCTCCCCACCACTTCCAAACCAGCAGGAATAGTACTTTGCTAATGGACGGAATCTGTTGGGATATATGAAGCGAGACTTTGATTTTCCGGATCACTCGTCTCGAAACTTTATTAGGTTGATGTGCTGAATAATGAAGGACTCAACAAATTCATGAATTCATCGGGGAGTCAATAAGATAAAGGTTAATCTATGTATTCATAATAAGTATAGACCAGCGTAAAATAGTTGCGGAAACAGTAGAAGGGGGAGCTTATTTCATTATAGTATGAAAATTTTGGGGCATTTTATTTTTCATGCTCGAAAATTTGATTATTATTCTTGCGAAATTAATCTGCCGTGAAATTTATCATCGGGGAGAAGAGAGAAAAAGTTTTTTTCTCCCAACCAATTTTTACATGCTCTAAATTATTCCGCGATAGGGAGAGATTTCGGGAAATTTGAATTCAAATTATTTCTTGAAATTTTTTCTGGATGTTTAGTAAACAAGATGTTTTTTGCCGGAGATGCCCGGGTTCCCACTAGGGACCAAAGTGCTTACGTTGCTTCTTGCGACAGAAAAGCCTGGGTGTATCGCGGTTTCTCCAGTAAAAAAACTAAAATTTTGAGTGGGACGGCTTTTTCTCAACCCATCAAGGATAGACAATTTTCTGGATATTATGCCGAGCTGAACTCACAAAGAAAAGCCATCTGATCTCCGCACCCATATCCCCTTGCAAACCGAGCGAGCAAGAGGATTTGGGTTCGAGTCCCGGCGGTGACCCTATGACTTTTCTTTCTGAGTTTACCTTCGTTTTTCCCAGAAAAATTTCTAATTCCTTCATTTCCTTCATTTTTGCATGTTGCCGACTTGCGTAGGCCCAGACCGGGGCTGCATATTGGTCAAAGTATAGATTTAGATATAGTACGACTTTATTCTTTAAGGAGAGACGAGCTTGAGGAAATGTCATTTTGAAGAGCATGCCTAGGGTTTGGATGGCCTTGTTCCTGACATGGTCAATCTGCGGACCAAAAGCCATTGGCCGGTAGAGAATACAGCCTAGTTATTTCACTTTTCTTACTGGCTCCACGGTAAGATGTAGATGAGAGCGTTTCCCTGATTCGTTTTCCTCGTGAACCAAATAAATTGGTTGGTAGTTGCTGTGGTTCGGCTCAATGGCGTTGATGCCACACCAATCCTCAATGGCCTTGACGATTTCTTGAAGATTTCCACGGCATTTATTAGATTTCCTTTGATTTGTGAGTATGATGGCGTCGTCCGCATGAAAGTGCTATAATTCCTACCAGAGGTGCAGGAATGTCATTAATATAAAGTTAGAAGAGCTGCCGGGCCTAAATAGGATCCTTGAGGAACTGAGGCTCTCACTGGGTGAACGTTTGATAATGTTTTCCCATTTTTGACTGAAAGTTCTTCCGGAAAGATAGCTGTGGAAGAAAAATATAAAATGATCCGGGAAAACCATGTCGATAAGTTTGACCAATAGTGTATCATGTTTCATCTCGTCGAACGCCTTACTTATGACAAGACATGCTGCGCAGACGTAATCTTTGTAGTCTAGAGCTCTTAGCAATAACAAGATTAATTTGATTAAGTAATTATAACAAAATTATATTTTACAATTTATATGAATTATTTTACCTCACAGAAACATAACTATTAAAATATTGAGGTAAATTTGATAATTAAACTAACAATATGAGATACAAGACATCAGTTAATATTATATGATATAGCTTTTTTATGGAAAACATTAATTAAAACTAATCATCAATTTTAATCAAAAAATTATAACAGAAAGACAGTTTCATTTGATAGGTGGCAGGAGAAGTTCTAGTTCGAAGATGTTTCTTCTCTGGTTCCACGGCCGCTCCACCGATATAGATGGGATCGTTTTCTGGGTCCGGTTAAATGTCCGTCCGATCGATTTTCAATTGAAAATAGCACTACAATAGTACGTAGATCGTATGTACAGGGTGGACAAAAAGTCCGTAAAAACTTTAAAAATGAATAAAAACTGACCAGACTAGACCATAATTAAATTTTGGCTGATTCGCAGTCCTATGGGCCGACTGTCAGCATAAAAACTGTCCATGAAGGCCTATGAAGAAAAGAAAAGTAGATATTGTTTGTGTACAGGAGTATGTTGTGTATGTGTTTGTATTTGTGCTTGTAAAGAAAATGTCCAATCGGTCATGGCCTTCACTTTTAATCGTGGATCCCCGGAAATCTTATTGTCTGCCATATGGACCTCTATTTATAGCAGCAGGAACTACAGCCATCTACCAGCGAGATTACTTTCGAACAAGGGAGAACATTCTACCCATTACATCCCGTTATAACGAACTCCAGGAGACCGGAGAAATCACTTCGTTATAGTGAAGTTTCGTTATAAAAGAATTACAGGTATTTGCATTGTTCTTATGTAAACTTACCTGGGAGATTAGAAAAAAGTTCGTTAAAACGAGATTTTCGTTATAAAGGTATTCGTTAAAACGGGATTCGACTGCACAAGTAAATGTGAAGCGGTAGCAGTGTATGAACTGTCTGAACTAAAATGAAACAACGTTTCATATTCCTATCGAGAGATGTCACCACTAGTACAATTTTTGTCAAATCATAACAATATTACTACCGCAGTCTATCAAAGTTGCAGCGGTATTTTTGCACGTCAATTTAATTAAAAATTTTATTTTTAAGTAATTTTAATTTAATTTCAAAATTATTTAATTTTTCAGCTCGGCTATTTATTGTTTTTTTTATAATGATAATTATAATTTTTATAATTGGGCCGTGGACCCCTGGGGGTCCAGGCATCCCTAATTAAAACTGACCTACATAAATGTTCTTATGCTGGTACATCTGTTAACGGAAATTTACCTTGCTCTAACTCACTCATATCGTTACTGTCTACTTGGTCACTCATTCACTCTTAATGATTACTCTTCACTTGGTCACACATTCATTCACAATGGTTACTCTTCACTTGGTCACACATTCATTCGCAATGGCCACTCTTCACTTAGTCACTTATTCAGTACCTCATTCACTCATAATGGTTACTGTCCCCTTACATGGTCAGCCATATGGTCACTCACTCAATTACTCACTCTGTTATACCAGCGGTTCTCAACCTTTTTTGACTTGCACAGCCCTTTTCAGTATATAATTTCTATGGCGGAGCCTTGTTTTTGTACATAATTTTTATTGCAGAACCTTGTGTGTGTAGGCCTTTCTTATTTACTTATCTATCAAATCTATTGATTCATTTTATTTTCCTCGAGTCACAGCGGAGCACCAGTTGAGAACCGCTGGGTTATACAAACGATTAGGGCAGCCGAAATGTCGGAGGTGAAACTCAACGGGCATCAGTATGAAAATACAGCTTAATATGGTACTTAATAAACTGAACATCGCACAACAACTCCCAGAATTTCTTCAAACATTCCGAACTAAACATTAAAAAAATATTATTATCATCAATAAAACAGCCTTTATCGTTTCTTATGTTACCCGATTCATTCAAACACCGTGTCAGAAACACACACACATTTACGAGTAATTCTCAACACACGCTCACTTCGTTTATTACGAGTGTAATTCCATTCCTTGCGGTGAAATGAAATTTGTGTAGAGAGCAATTCCATACTATTCTTGTACAGCCCATTCAAAAAAAAAGTAAATGAAAGGACCACAACTATCAAGTTTTCAAGAAAATGGATATTTTTATAGACTTTTAACAGCCCCGTCACATTTTCTTTCTCCTTGAAGAAAGTAATTTTCTCAAGCTTAAAATACATAAAGATACACATATACCACAAAACGCTCCTAGAATATTTCTCTGCGAATGACGTTTCATATTCGAACGAATGACTCCAAAATTGCAGTTTATTCTTTCAACTTCTTTGGTCGTAAAAACGTAACTGAATCATTTCTTTTTATTAACACTGTATGATTATCATTCTAAATTGTTAACCGGTTGGTTGTTTTTAACTGCGGCGATAAAATTTCTCTAATAATTTCCACTCGCGCGAAAACCAATTATTTACATGGTTAATCGGCGAAAATTAGTTGTTAAAAGAACATTTTCCGTAAAATAAGAGAGAATCACATTTAAAAGAAACATAAGGAGAATTTATGAATTAGAGCTCAGCTGTTGTTTGTCCTATTATTATCGCCATTGTTCGGAAATAACGGTTGGCGTGAAATCACATCGCAAATCAATATTTCCTGACAGCGACATTCTTATAAAGGAGACAAATTCGGGAAATAAGATGACCTGGATGGGGCTTTTACTTCTTCCTGCAAATTAGGAATAACTCAACATGGTCTTTAATTATGATCAGGCAATTCCTTGATGCTAAACCTTTAATTGAAAATTATCTATGCTGCGGTAGTTTTATTTACAATCAGCAGTAGTTTTATTTACAATTGCTGAGATCAATTCGTTCCTGAATGGTATCCGCATCTTGAAGGAACTCGTTGCTTGAAGCGAATTTCACGTATACAATAATTACATTAGATTTTGATTACATTAAAAATGGCCGGTAAGTAATTCATTGATGATTCATCGTATTTACCAATACGAGTTAGGGTTTATACATTATCACCGATATATGTGATAAATTCTCAAAATTTATTAAACTTACCAGAATGGTAAGTGATTGTGCATAATCGCCTATAGCTATGCATAATCACCACATTTTTCGCATTTACCGTCATACATACATTTGCATAGATAGACATAACCACTCACAATCTTGAATATATATATATACAGTCAAACCTCGTTAATGCGTCACTCTTGGGAGAGCAAAAATATGACTTAGAAAGCGGAGTGACTCGTTAAACGGAGTAAGCCATAGCTGTGCCAATTCCTGTCCGAGGACAATTGGGAATTCCGAAAAGTGACCCGGTAAGCGGAGTGATGTGTTAACCGGGTGACGCACTAACGAGGTTTGACTGTATATACAGACTAAAACGTTTGATGAACGTCCATCAATCGCTGCTTATATCCCTATTTGGTTCTCTCATTTCTGACACCCCTCACATGCACAAATACCTACTTTTATAGACTTTTAACAGTGTCCCGTGAAATATTTTCTTTTTCCTTATCTACATTTTCTTTCTTCAAAATTACTTGGAGAAAGTAATTTTCTCAAGCTTAAAATATAATTATTGTACGTGTATGTACTAAAACTCCCCTTTCGCTGCGAATCACGTTTCATATTCGAATGAAATTGCAGTCGTAAAAATGTAACTGAATCATTCCATTTCATTAATATGATTATCATTCTAAATTGCTAACCGGTTAGTTGTTTTTAATTGCGGTGATAAAATTCCTCTAACAATTTTCGCTCGCGTGAAGTCCAATTATTTACGTCGTTAATCGGCGTAAATTAGTTTTCAAAATAGCATTTTCCTTGAGAATCACATTTAAAAGAAACATAGGAAGAATTCATGAATAAAAACACTCGCACACAGCTATTGTTTGTCTTATTACAGTAGAACTTGGTTAATTCGAACTTTTACGAACTCACCTTGGGTGTTCAATTTAATGTTAAAATTTCTCGTAAAACTCGAACTTTAAAAAACAAAAAAATTTGGATAATTCGAGGTTGAAGGAAAAAAAATCATGATTTTTTTTTGTATGAGCAAATTTAATTTGGAAAAATCATACAAGAAGCCAAACTTTGTTTTTCCAGATGAAGATGAACAAAAACATTTTTGAGACTAACAAAAATTTGAAAATTCTTTTTTTCTCCGCTTTTTATATATATATAAAAAATTCGATGCCCGGTCTAACATTTTCCAGTTGGAGTGCATCAAGACTGGGTACCAATTAATACTGCTAATGTTCTTCGACCTATAGATCAAGGTGTACCATTCATAATCTGAATCTTTTTGTCGTCGTTAAAAGTATGGAAAGTAACACAAAGTTCAGATTGAAAAAAAACGTTAAGGAAAGTATATTTCCTTGATAGCACATAAGAAACGTTAAATTTGGGAAACAGTTTCACGACAAATGATTATGAACTGTTTCCGAAAATCAGGCTTTGAACATGGTCAAGAAATCCGGTGGTGATGCTATAAATATCATATACACTATATATAATTATATACAAAAATCATGATTTTTTTTTCCTCCAATCTCAAATTATCCAAAATATTTTAAAAGAAGTTCGAGTCAAACCAGAAATTTTAACATTAAATTCAATGAAAAGCTCAAACGGAGTTCATAAAACTTTAAATTATCCAAAATTCGAATTAACCAAGATCTCTTGTAAAAGGACATATAACAGCTGATTCCAGAGCAGTGGAATATTGTAGCAGCTTTTAGATTAATTATTATAATTATAAATTTGTAAAATTTGGAAACAGTTTCGTGTACAGTTGATGGTAAAATTCTTACATATAATTGATAATTATTACTCTCTCTCGAGGTGAATACTGATTATTATGTTGAAATTTTTGATAATTTCAAAAGATCCAGGATAGATCAATTGGATAGTTCGAATTTTTGATAATTCGAACTTTTTTCCAGTGATTTTCGACTTAGAATTAAACACGCTCGACTATACATCGCCACTGTTGGAAAATTACTGTTGACGTAAAATCACGTAGCAAATCAATATTTCGTGACAGCGACTTTCTCATAAAGAAGAGAAATTTAAGAAATAAGATGATCTGCAAAAATTAGGAATAGCTCAACGTGGTCTTTAATTAACATCAGGCAATTTCTTGATACTCAACAATTAGTAGAAATAACTGATGCGGCGGTAGCCTCATTTACGAGATCAATTCGTTCCTGAATGGCATCCACATCTCGGAGAAACTCGTAGCTCGAAGGAAATTTCACATTTATTCGTTCCACGCTTTCTTATTGATGTTTGTTAAAAATTAATCAGCATGGCATGGAATTGCGTATTTATGCACTAATGGTTCCCAAACTTTTTGGGAATCCAACGACCCCCATTGACAAAAATTTCATTGGCGACCCCCACATAGGGTGACTATTTGTCCATTTTTTCTAGGGAAATAATGACGATTTTTCAAATAAATGTGTTATGAATAAAATAAAATTATTTTTCAATATTTGTAAAGTTGGCTGAACTATTCTACATACTACGAAATTCCTAACTACCTACATATTTTTCTCTTTTTTTGGCCTTTACTTGCCTTTAAAATTTTTTGTGACCAGATACAGCGAAAAAAGTTTGCAAAGGCAATTTAACTTCCCTTTGACAACTTTCATTGTCTGTATTTGTCACCTTTTCTTATCTTTTACAATTTTTTGACTGAAATTTTCACTTTTTGTTTTTTGTAATAACGTGATCATCACGTATTCCTAAGACATCATTACGATCTGTCCAAGGAATTGTTTAGTGTTAGTGAACATCCATGCCCGAATTTTGCCTTTCAAAGTTTTTTTTTTCGCTGAAATTATTACTTATCCTTGCCTTTTAAAATTTTATAGCTTTGACAATACTTTTCGCTATAAATGGTCATTTTATTTGAACTTGACAGTTTTTGTGGCTAAAATTGGAAACTTTACTTGCCTTTGACAATTTTGTTCCCGATAAATTGTAAACCTAGGGATTTATCGTGACGATACATTTTCTATTGGAAAGCTCTTCGCGGGCCGAATAAAAAACCTCTTGGCAAGCTGCATTTACCCCGCGGGCCGGAGGTTGTGTACCCCTGTCCTAGATAAAAGTTTGAGCAAAATGACAGATAAATTTAAGTAATTCATCGATGATTCATCATGTTTCCCAATACAAGCTCACCAGTAAATGTGATGAATTCGAAAAATTTATCAAACTTACCAAAATGGTCAGTAATTATGCATAATCGCCGGTTTTGTCGCATTTACCGTCACAGATACATTGTTGATATTAGATGGGAAACAAAGTTCTTGCCAGAAATTTATTGTTTGAAAAAAAGGATACACTAAGAAAAAAAACCAACAAATATATCTTTTTGGAAGAAAGTCATTGAAGATTATTGATCTTCTATGACTACGGCGATCCCACCAGCCAGACACCATGACTTTCTTGTGTGTCAGTGCGCGTTGTGTCTGGCGACCTTTTTTGCCCTCGCACCGGGAAATTTCCAGCTGGATTGTCGAGGGAAATATCCATAGCAGAAACAGTATCCTACTGTTCTCCGGCACTTACAGTGGGCTCTCCTAAGACGGATATAATCGCGGTTGCAGCCCTGAAAGCACTAACTTTGGATTTTCAGTGGAACCAAATGACGTGACGAATTTTGCATTTTTCGACAAACATTTTAGACGTGCCGTATTACTTACTCCTAAGAGTTGCAAACAACAAGCAAAAGTTTTCGCACTACTAGAACACACACTTTATCGAGATATAGATGGCTTTTTTCTCAGCCAGAGATATCAAGGAAACAGTTATTTTCCGAATATTATGCTGAGGTGAGCTCGGAAAGAAAAGTCATCACGTCTCCACCGGGACTCGAACCCAGGCCCTCTTGCATACCGGGCAAGCATGCGACCATCTACACCACTGGAGACACCTGAATCTGCCTTCCTAATTTCACGCACTGTGTCGTGAGGCGCTGAAGTAGAGGCATTGGTAACCTCTCTTAACTTCAGGAAATGCTTGCCCGGTATGCAAGAGGGCCTGGGTTCGAGTCCCGGCGGAGACGCGATGACTTTTCTTTCCGAGCTCACCTTAGCATAATATCCGGAAAATAACTGTTTCCTAGACACACATTATCGTTTCCAAAACGACCTCAATTATGCAAATTGAACTGTAAACACGACTACTGCAGCTCGTTTGGTGCTACCTATCATTTCTGGCAATAACTTTGTTCCCCAACTCATAGATAGAACTTCTCACACAACCCCGGAATTTGATGAATATCCATCAATCACTGCTACTAAACCAGACACATGCACCTCGTTGATATTCCTCTGCGGAACTTCTAACGAATTGGTACATATTGGAATGTGTGTACGTATACTGAACCTTCCGTAAAGTTTGTTTCTGTGTAATGCTTGTTATGTGCTTGAAATCTATACAATCAATTTTTTAAACTATGAGTTTTTTTTCTCAACTCAGTGGTTTAAGTGTAATGAATGAATAATTATACCGTTGTAAGCCTGTTGCTCTGTGCGGCGAGACTTTTTAACTGGGAGATCGGCTCGCATTCGCGCCTCGAAGTTGGGAACCGCAGAAAACTAACTTCAGCCGACCACCACTGCGGCGACAGTGGGGTTTGAGCCCGGATCCTCGCGATGTGAGTCCGTCACTATGACCACTCGATCACCACAGCAATCCATCAATCACTGCTTGCATCTCTATTTTGCTCTCATTTTCCTGACAACCACAAATGAATAAATGCTCACGTTTAGGTCAGTGCCGTCCTGACGCATGGCTCCCCCAGACAATGGCCCGGGGACCTCAAGAGAAAAAAGGGCGTCACAAGAATGAGATCTGGTTGAAATTTTCTACAGAAAATTTGAAAGGGCCTCAGAAAAATTATTTTGCCCGGTGGCCCACGATGCTCATGAGACGGCCTTTATGGATCCTCCTAATAAACTCTTATAATCATAATAATTATGCGTTATCATTTCATTTTATTTTAGGGAATTCTGGAGATAAATCAGCTCAAAGCATCTGTTTAATTGCCGATATATTCTCATTTCTATCTGGAAACACGAAGGCCGAGAGAAAATTAATGGAGTGTTTGTTCTCTCTGGCTGTGTATACACAAGTATATACACTCCCAATGTCCGAATGTGATTCGTATTCGTCTCACATAGTGTGTATGTGTTAGTATGAGATGTTTCTCCACCATTGTGATTCACCAGACGCTACTCATCGGTCCCTGTTTAACGCCCAGGCCGTGATTCTACTTCTTCCTTTCTTCCGTTGTTCCGTTGCCGGAAAGGATTAATTAATTGTAAACCTTTAGGTAGGATTAAGGACGACTCCGTGATCAATCTCCATCATCTCCTATCGTTCTTCATCGAGTCTCTGACATCTTTTTTCTTCTCCTTGTAGGTGCGTGTTATGCGTCTCTAAAACTTTGTGGGAAAAGTGTTTCGTTGATGACGTGTTGACACAAAAATAAATGCTAGAAAAATGCAATTTATACGATTCTGTAAGAATAATGCCAGCAATATTTGGAGGGAGAAAATACAGACAGTCTAGTGAACGCTCTGTGAAGACAATATCCAATATTATCCTGAAGTACGAAAATCATTTGATAGTAATTTGTGAATTTTCAAGGCTGGCATCGCGTAAAACATGTATAAACAGCGGTGTTATGTGTGGTTTTTATTCGTACTCTTGTATGTTTTCAAGAGACCACTTGAGTGTTTTCCGGATACCATTGTGTCGTAAATGATGATCGATATTCAATCAAATTAGTGATGGATCGATATTAAATCAAATTAGTGATAGATCGGGATGGTTCGCGCTTATGTACATGAGTCTTATGAAACGTGTTGTAACGGGATTATGGCTAAACGAAAATAATTATCGGAGTTTGAACGAAAATGATAATGCGAGCTAGACGCATGGAACATCGATTTCTGAAGAAGTTCGCACAATCAACCATTTCTTGATCTAAGGTACAAAGGGTACATCGGGATTAATTCGTTGTAGAGGCATTACCTCCCACCATGTACAACGAAGTGGCCAGGTCTAATTCATGACTAATACTAGTACTTAACCGTACATAAACCGTATTTATGAACGCTCCTCTGGGGAATTCCCCAGAGGAGCGTTTCTAATGAATCGGTTACATGCAAGAATGTAAGTTCTAAGTGTATGGTTGGGCCCTGACGCATTTATGTTACCATAGTTGGTCTTGTTTGGAGCTATGTTGCCATCTGCCTTCCATATTTTGAAGTGAGAATGAAAAAAATGCCTAACTTTTCATGCATTTTGAGTATCTTGTTGAATGTCTGGCTGCTCTACTTTATAACTGCAGCCAGCAACGTTTGATCAGAATCACTCGTGCTAATACACAAATTATACTGGTCTAATTAGTCTAATAACATCGTCATTCAAAAAAGGGTCGTACTAGAGACGTGTTTATCAGATACTGACTGGAATGTCTCATCAATAGCAAGTACATTGGATGCAGCACTTCTTCCGAGCTCTTTAACATATTGATTGAACTCCGAATGACTAGAAAAGCTTTATCTTGGTTTGATGAGTAACGATTTCAGTTGGTTCGAGCAAACAGCAAGGCACACACAGACCTCACAAGGAATACTCTACTTAAACCTAACTTAAACCTCTACTTAAACCCAAGTTGTCAACAAGGTACTATGCAAATTGGTGATAAATCTTTATATGACGTAAGATTGGTCATCTCGTTAACCAAGCATGTCTAGAGTGCATCCTAAAGTTAGAGAAATTTAAAAGTAAAATGAGTAGATTAATCTATTTCCTTGGGCAGCGCGCTGAGAGCTTCTGGCCCTGGAACCATAGCCTGATAGTACCTGCCACCCTTACCTGTTTGGAGATCGTCTTATTCGTCAAGTGAATCTGGACATCGTCCTCGTAGATCTGTTTAAAAAGAGAAAACGAGTCAGAGTAGCCGAGGATGAACATCGAACCATGAGTTACCCGGAGTTGGAGAAGAAACTAGAAAGAGGGCATGGGGGTGACTCCCTCGTTCGCAGAAATTTTGGGGAAGGCAGTTTTAGGTGGGAGCAATGAACAACGTTATGAAATTATCGAATTTTAAAGTTGTGGATTGTTAAAAAATCATGTTTGTCCCTAGCGACAAAAATCCTAGTTACGGCCCAGACCGGAGCAACCGATGTCAGTTGATGCTTGTCTTCCACCATGAATGCTGCCGTCAGGTCCGCGAATTCCGTCCTGGGGAAAAAACATGTGAGAGATAGGTGAAAAGTTCTTCACCTACCGAGCCTGAAGTGACCACCGACAGATGGCACCTTCATTCCTGACCCCCTGACCCAACTCGGTAGGTAGCAAGTTGCTGTATAACGATATGACCGGAGTTGGTGTATAGTGAAGTAGTAGTAGTATCACTAAAAATCACTACTATAATTACTATATAAACCGTACATGCACCTCTTACACATTCCTCGACGGCATTTCTAATGGCACATGCCGGAATGTGTGTTCTGAGTGCATGTGTGGCCCTAACGTATTTATGTTGTTGAGTTGCGTTTGCTTCGTGTTCGCGCTGCCATCTCTCTTCCATTTTCTGAAGTAAAGATGGAAATGAGATAGATGGCTTTTTCCTCAGCCCGATATATCAAGGGAACGGTTATTTTTCGGATACTATGCTGAGGTGAACTCGGAAAGAATAAGGAAAAGGCAGGGTCATGTCTCCAGTGGTGTAGATTGCAACATGCTTGCCCGGTATGCAAGAGGGTCTGGGTTCGAGTCCCGGCGGAGGCAAGATGACTTTTCTTTCCGAGTTCACCTCAGCATAGTATCCGGAAAATAAATGTTTCCTTGATAAAGATGGAAATGCTTGAATTGTTCACATTTTGTCAGAATCGTGGTGTAGGTCTGCCTGCTCTCTGCGAAAAGACTTTTCAGATAGGAGACCGACTTGCATTCGAGCCTCGAAGCTATTACTACTACTACTACTACTACTACTACTAAACCAAACATATACACGTGAGCCTCGAAGCTATTACTACTACTACTACTAAACCAAACATATACACGTGAGCCTCGAAGCTGGAAAACTACAGAAAACCAACTGCAGCCTGCCACCACAGTACCGCCAACGGGGTTCGAGCCTGGATCCTCAGGGTGAGAGTCCAGCACGCTGCCCACACGACCGCACTGTGACCGCTAACAGACACTATTAGCGCCCGTGCCAGTTGCTGCACTTCGCCGCAATATTCACCGCTGGAAAATTCACCGACCACAATTCACCGCTAGGAAAATTTACCGACCAACAGTTCGATGCAAGTCAGTTAGTGAGGGAGTGAGCGATTCAGTTACTGAGTCAGTGTGCGAGTGATTGAGTGAGCGAGCGAGCCTACTGAGTCCGTGAGTGAGTGAGGTCAGTCACACGCATACTCACTAGGTCACTCGCTCTGACTCTAACTCACGGAGCGACATACTCGCTTATAGATCAGTAACTCACACACACACACACACACTCCCTCTCTCACTGACTGAGTAGCTCAATCGTTCATTCCCTCGCTAACTGTCTCGCATCGAACTGTTGTCGATGAATTGTTAGTCGGTGAATTTTCCTTGCGGTGAATTCCTGACAGTGAAATTTCAGGACACGATCACCAACACCCTCACATAGATAAGGATCTCATCTATTCACTCGGATTTTTTCTTATTCAACTTGAATCTTCAATGTCTTTAATAAACTTTCCGCAATATGTGTGTGTCGCTAAAACATTTTCCCCTTAAAATCGTTGACAAATAATTAAATTGGAGTAAATTGGGAATAACACGGTTTAAAAACAGATTAGAATTCGTCCTCGTGTTTACTCCATTACTTGCCAATGTCAATATCACGCGAGCTCTTGTGGTTTTCTTTTTTCTTTGTTGTTACATCATCTACTTGTAGAGCTTTCTCAGCAGATATATATGTACATTGGTAAACGAAAGAGAGTACCCGCAATATATAAATATATATTTGGGCCAACAACAAACTCCGGTCGGTCTAATAAAAGCTCGTCAAACAATCTTTTTTGCCATCCCGCGTCAGTGCGTTCGGCAAACTCTTAGGGCTCCCGCTCGAAGAAGGACTATCAGTCAAACTAAACCTTTCATTAAGCAAATGGAGTCCGCAATAACAGTCTGTGACATGACCTGTCAAGAGATGCTGCACAATTTAGTATGGAGGAAGAAGGTTCTTGTGTTATTAGTTTTGTGCCTTCCGCAAAAACACTCAGTGGGGGAAGTGAGAACAACTCATTTCTCTTGCGACCGACGCGGAAGCTGTTGTGGATTTTTATTATTATTCATCCGTAATATTTTTGTTTGTCTGTTTATTTTTACTCTCTCTTTACCCGTTATTTAATTATTTTTCTCTTTCTCTAGTGAAATATTTTTAATAGTGAAAGAAAAATTATTCAACGTAATATAATGACGTTGAAACGCATATTTTATTTAGTACGAGCGTTTATAAATGTATGCGCTTCTAATAATCCCGTGAGTTTCCCCGTGAGTTAATGTGAAACCAGGAAAATTTTTAGCTTTAAATTCTATTTTATTTTTTTCATTATTTAAGTGCTTTTTTTTTTATTATGTTTATAAATTCTATCGTTTTTTCAGACCCCGAGAGTTCATTTTTTGGAATTTTTGGGATATTTTTTGCATTTTTGATACTCGAAAAAAATGCATTAAAAACATAAATGTCGTGAAATATTCATTTTTTTTCAATTTTTTTTTTTTTTTTTTGTGATGAAATAATTCATTTCGTTCAAATTTTTATGAGCCAAGAGGATGCAGGACATATTCATCTTCAAGTGCAATTTTTTATAGAATTTTCGTTGCTAAATTTTATGTTATAAATCACACTTTTCCCGGAGGCACTTCCACCTAAAAGCCTCTCAAAAAAAAAACAAACCACTGAAAGTTCAACTTCAAGTGCTGCCCTGTGATGAAAGTCCCCGAAGAGTCTATATTTCTAACTCAAAACTTACACAATCCTTCAGTCAAATCTTAACTCCCTGAGGAAAAAATAAAAAATTTTACAGTAGGAAAAAGCAATCCCCCCCCCCCCCGCATTTGTAACACCGGGGTCTGAAAGGGTTACATAGGATAGCAAGGAAAAAAGTCCCTAAGACACGTTTTACTAACGAAATGTTGATCATAGAGTAATAGTTCTTATTAATGAAAAATATCCAAATAACGTGTAAAACTCAGATACGTCATTCATATTGCAAGCCCTTTGCAGTTATTAAAATAAAGTAAGAAATTAACTTTTTATACGGTCACCCTGTCGTCAAAAACCCAATTAGAAAGTTGTTGCCCTGTCTTTGCTTCTGGGGCCAACAAAAAAAATATATGTTTCTAAGTGCAATATTCGATGAGATATTTTAATTTAAAAATTAGGAAAAAACAGAAAATACTAATGGTCATAGTTTCTCTCTCTTACTTATGCTGTCTTTCCAAAATTTTCTACTTTTTAATTTGAATATCCAAGCGGATACTGCACTTGGAAAAGTGGATGTTTTTTGTAGGCCTCAGGAGAGACAGGGCAACAACTTTATAATTAAGTTTTTCAGGACAGGGTGACCGTACAAAAAATTTAGATTTATCATTTTGTGGCAACTGTATTTTCACTTTCACAAAACTGGTTCAAGGGGATTTTTGAACCAATTTTGAGCATTTTTTGCTCTGCGATGAACGGTTAATGAGATAAAGTCCACATTAGGACTTACAGGACACCCTGTATAGTGTAAGTGGTTCTTGATACTTTTTTTTTTCAATCAACAAAACGAAGATTCCTTGAGTCTATAAAATATCGAACACGGGGGCCCCCTACACCAATAAGATAAATGCTACGGACCTCTTGTAACATTAAGTTGAATGCCACGGATCCCCTGTCCCAAAGAGATAAATGCCACGGACCTCTTGGGCCATTAACCCGTTCAGCGGCAATTACGAGATACAGTTAATGCTCGTATTTACGAACCCGTACGTACCTTATGCATATTTAACAGGGTTATGAAAACAGTACTGTGTGTGCTACAATCTAGCGGTAAATGTTAGTACACTATTGTAGGTGGGCTGGCTCTCGAGTGTTTTGGCCTATTGGAATTGTCGGTTACTACGCGAACCTGAAGCAATCAGCTTGTAACACGCAAGGTTCAGTCATTTTTTTTTCTTTTCAGACAAAGTAATACCCCACAGACAAAGTAGCCCGTGTTTTTGGTATTTGATAACGGTTTGTACAGGTGACTACTACTTAAACTTACATGCACCTCCCACACATTCTTCTACTGAATTCCTAACGAATCGATACACCATTAAAACCATTAAATAGCTTTAGATATATTGTCTTTCTTGATAAAGGTGGAATAAACCTGAACAATAAGTGCCCAATATGACACATTTCCCCGAGTCATACAACACCAATCGATATCGTATTACCATATCTCACAAGAAAGCAAAATATTGAAACAAAGGCAAATATATACTCCGTCATTCAAAGTAACACATACTAATCACACTCAACATTCAAATACACTACTTAATATATACAAATACAAATACAAATACAAATACAAATACAACGCCACAACAGGCAAAATGCCCAACGAGGTGGCTGATAAAAAGATGCCCATAAAAATATGGATGTCATATGTTTCAAAAATACAGCAACCCCATTAAAAATGCAATTAACACAAATTATAAACAATATATACACATGATAAAATATTATACAATGCCCATAAAGAATACTTATGGTTGTCTTATTCTAAGAATGGATAGCTTCTCGATTTACCCCAACATGTTTATCGTATTTCTTTTTAAACGTGTCAATTGTGTTACAATTTACTACCTCCGGGGGTAAGCTATTCCATTTATTAACAACCCTATTAGAGAAAAATTCCCTGCGACACCATAACCTTGCATTGTCCCTCACCAATCGATACTGGTGTCCCCTTGTAAAAGCGGTTGATTGGCGGTGTACTAAAAGTTCATGGTCCATCCTATCCATCCCATTGAAAATTTTGAACACTTCGATCATATCTCCTCGACACCTGCGTTCATCCAATGTAAACATATTCAAAAAATGAAGTCTCTCTTCATAACTCAAGCCCTGTGTGCCAATAAGGACACGCGTAGCTCTTCTCTGCACCCCTTCAATCAAGTCTATGTCCCTCTGTAGGTATGGTCTCCAAAACCTTACCGCATACTCCAGTCCAGGACGAACTAAGCCTCGAAAAAGCGGAAGAATGACTTTAGGAGAACGCGAAGAGACCTTTTTGAAAATGAGACCAAGCATTCTATTCGCTTTTTTGACAACCGCTGAACAATGTTCAGAAAACTTAAGTCGCTCGTCAATGAGAATTCCCAAATCGGTGACTCTAGTTGCATCCGGGATAGTGACACCATTCAACTCGTAAGAGAACCGTGGGTTGTTCGAACCAAAATGAGCGACCATGCACTTATCTACGCTAAACGTCATGCTCCATTCATTTGCCCATGCTGCAATCTTGTCTAAGTTGGTCTGGAGCAACTCCCTATCGCTTTCATTCCCGATTACCCCCATTAGCTTCACATCATCTGCGAATTTGCTAGTAATTCCATCGATACCCTGATCGAGTTTGTCGATAAAAAGTGAAAAAAGTATGGGGCCAAGGACACTTCCCTGAGGAACTCCACTTGTGACGTCTGTCCAACCAGAGAATTCCCCGTTCACCATAACTCGTTGCGACCTATCTCTTAACCACGATTCTATCCAATTCAGCAAGTTGCCCCCTATTCCAATCTCGTGTAAACGCTTCAAGAGTTTGCCATGTTGTACCCTATCGAATGCCTTCTGGAAATCAAGGTAAACAACGTCGACATTTTTGCTCTTACCCAAACCCTTAGTCACGTAATCATAGAAGCAAAGGAGGTTAGTTACACATGACTTCCCCTTCCTGAACCCATGCTGATTATCCGACAATACATTATTCTCGTCTATCCACTTCACAAACTGCCTTTTGATGATAATTTCCAAAATTTTCGAGAGGGAGCTCGTCAAACTCACTGGACGATAATTAGACACCACTTCTCTACTACCCTTCTTAAATATCGGAACAACGTTAGCCAGTTTCCAATCTCTCGGGACGATACCCTCAGCAACACTACTCCTGTATATCTGTGCGACTGGCCCCAACAATTCATTAGCACCTTCCCTGAGAACCCTGGGATAGATATCATCTGGTCCTGGTGCTTTGCTTGCACATACATTTCTTAGAAGATTTAGGACCTCCACGTCTTCTACTTGAATATCGTTGAGGGTTCTATTACCCCATGCAACACCCGTATATCGAATATCATTATCTCCATTAAAAACCGACGCGAAAAAGTCATTGAAAGCACTACACATGCCTACATTGCTCTCTACTTTTGAGCCTCCTATCGAGAGGGGGCCAACTGTCCCCTTACATCCATTATTGACGTATCGAAAAAATGATTTTGGGTCAGAGCCAATGTTATCTGCCAACCTAGATTCAACTTCCTTTTTACTATCCCTTATCGCTTTCTTCAACAGTCTTCTTTTATCAGTAAACAATGATAGGTCACCACGTCCACTTTTATACTCTCTGAATGCTCTTTTCTTTTCAAGATAAAGGTTCCGCACGCTATCCGTGAACCATAGAGGGTGTGATGTACAAACACGCTTTTTTCGAACAAAGGGTATGACGTCGTGCAAAACAGAGGACAGCTTCGTACTAAATTCTTCCCATTGACTTACCACCCCTACTGATTCCAACCGGTCTTTGAAAACTTCCGCTAACCTTCTTCGCAAAACATCAAAGTTAGTTCTCCGAAAACAAGGAACCAGTCTTTTGTTATCAACCTTACCCGAGGAAAAGTTACAGTGAAATCTGACGATACGATGATCACTGGAAGAAAACTCTTCCCCCACCGAAACATGTTCAACTAGATCCTCAGAACTAGTAAGAACTAAATCCAAAATAGCAGTACCCCTTGTGGCTTCTGATACATGCTGATACAAAAAATTATCGAGCACCAACTTAAGAAAGTCTCTTTCATACTGATTTCCAGATGAAAGGTTCTCCCAATCAATACCCGGGTAATTGAAATCCCCTAGTATGAGAACCCTCTGTCGCTTACACACGTAGGAAATTTCATCATGCATTTTGGCAATGTAGCTTTGATCCCTATTCGGTGGATTGTAACAAACCCCAACAATAAGTTTATGACGTCTTTTGCTCTCAAGTTCAACCCATATGGTTTCAATATCACTTCTCTGCACGTTACACTCTCTAGCCTTCAAACAGGATTTCATGCAATACACTACTTAATATATGCAATACACTACTTAATATATGCAATACACTACTTAATATATGCAATACACTACTTAATATATGCAATACACTACTTAATATATGCAATACACTACTCAAATATTCGTAGTTACTCACAATTACCGTATTCGTGATTACCCACACAAGCACAAAATCATAATACACCCAATATACATTTCAAGTAATTAAAAAGAAATCAGCCGATCATCACTGTGCTGCCAACGGGGAATCGAAACTGGATCTTCACAATGAGAGTACAGCCAATAACTTCTAGAGCAGACTCTAGAAGGTATTGGTACAGCACGATGCTCACATGACCTCACGGCAGCGAATGGCACAAGTGACTTAAAGAAAAAAATCAATCCCTCTATTTCTCATATTTTGACAGGCGGTCACAGTGTTCGCCAATATGCATCTAGATGAGTAACTCACTCATCCTTGACTTTTGATCCAGTTTTATCAATTCTCCCGATGATGTCTACCAGTTGGGTTGGGGAAACGTTGAGAACTATCTCAAACGGGCGACGATCTTCGAACCCGAACAATTTTCATGAAATTATGGCCGCTGAAACCTTATCAATTATTCACTCATCAAAATTTAATTTTACTCCCCCAAATTTTTTTAAGGTGCGAAAATACCTTTTGAAATTTTAGGTAAATTTTAATACAATTATTTCTCACTGATAAAAATAAATAAATACACTTTTTTTTACAAAAATATCCCTTGAAATTTTGGACAGGAGTGAAATTACTCATAAAAATTATACTTTTGGCTAACACTGGGTGGTTAGAATAATTTGGCAGTTTTGGAAAAAATTTAGTGATCATATTATATTGGCAATTAGCGATGTGTGTGTGTGTGTTGTAAGTCCTTTATTTTATTTTTTTTAATTTCTCTTAACAAAATATGGCCAACCTGGTAGAAATTAAATCCTCTTATAATTTCTAATAAAAAAGTTATTAGAAATCATACCCTTTTTTCTAGAATTATTCTTTCACGTTATAGTTTTCACTAATTCCCTTCAATTAACCCATTAAAGATTACTTTGATTTTTAGAAAGAAAAAAAAACTCCGAGCGGAGCCACTCCCACCATTTATTGGCAACGAAAAAATTTACAATTTGGAATGGCAAATTTTCTTGCTAACCGGCGTCAATGGGTTAATGGTATTAAATAACTTCAGCGAGTGACTATTCCACTTATCATGTGAAAATCTTTACGGACTTTACGAGAGATTTTTAATAACCCCTCCCCGATTCTTCGAAAACGCCTATTATTCAGTATATTACGTGATTCAGTAATACGTGAATACACCTTCATAAACTGGAAGCGATACTTTTATACATGGGCAGTAGACGGCGCCGAATCAGGTAAAAACGAAAGGCATTAAATGAGCCTTCAATGAACAAATGAGGCCTGAATTAATGGCGACCCAGAGTCGAAACGTTTCAGCTGACCATTACGATGAACGATCCAACAGGAACAAAAAAAATTGCCCGATGCCGATACTTCCATTATTTTTACGAGAACAAATCTTGTTTCGGGTCCCTGGAAAAAATAAAATAAAAACGATCAATAAAAAAACAGCAATAAATAAAACAATAGACCTTACAAGTGAAGGAAAACATTTGTGTGTGTGTTTCTTTATTCGCATTCGGGTACAGTAAAGTACATTTTTTTTTCCAGGTATACCGGAAAAGAAATCTTTTTGTTTCTCTGGAAAAGTTTCTGCTGTGTATTTTTTTCTGCTTCTAAATACGGATGATGTGATACAGAAACCGAACCGAACGTGAAACATTTTGTTTTTCCTTTTTGTTTCTTTGGGTCACAATTTATACCCCAGGGATTACACGGAAAAAGTACAAGACGCATTTATTTCTCTGAGTGTTTGCGAACGGCAAGTATACACGCATATATTATTATTATTATTATTATCGTGGTTGTAATGTTATCTTTATAGAACAAATTTTTGATTGTTTTTTTTTTAATAATTGAGGAAAAAAAAAAGAAAAAAATTCCGTAAACCGGGGGGTGCACAGCCTTTTCAGTCCGCGAGTCAGATGTGAAATATTCTTAACGTTCGTGGGCCAGAAACTGGTGTCATACAGTGGTCACGTAGCCAGGTACGGGCACAGGTATTTTGCGGCCTTGTGTAAAAAACAGCTTCGCAGCCATTTAAACGAGTTGCCCATTCACCCTCGGTGTCCGTGCGCACCCTGGTACAGCCAGGTTTACATTGGCATCCGAAAATGGCTACCAAACTAATATTTCATGATAATAAAGAAGTCATTCGGCAATAAATTTGAAAATGTCCGCTATTCACTGAAAAAAATTGCAAGTGTGCCACCAGAACCACTGCTCTACAATATCTGTATGCAGGAAATCTTAGTGGAAGGGTTGTCGGGGCTAGAGAACTAATTCTCTACCCAAAGCCGCAACTAGATACTGTTTCAGCCGCAGCAAGCATGAATTTCGCATACAAATACAAATACAACGCCACAACAGGCAAAATGCCCAACGAGGTGGCTGATAAATGATGATATCAATATGATGGCTCGTATGATTTTCAATAAGTAGTTAAAGGAAGAATTTAGCCCCCGTGTCTGTATATTTAAAGTATTTTTATCTGTTTTGGAGGCCCTAAAATTTAGCGGCCTGCTGCGGTCGAGCCCTTCGCACCGGCTTAAGACCCGTATTTTACGGACAATTGCCGTAATTTTTACCATCCGATTTTTTTTTGCCAAAATGTCCCGTATACCTAACGAAGCTTACTTAAATTTTAATTTTTTACTGAAAACCAATTAAGATTATTTTAATAACTTTTATATCAACATCTAAATTACATTACGATAATTGCGACTATAACTGTCATAATTAATAGTCAAATAAATTCATCTTACTTATTTGCCAACTAATTTTTTTTCGTCAATTACATTTTAAGTCACTTCGACTTATGGAAACGGTTCATTTTCCGCCATTGGCGATTTTTCAGTGATAAATGGCAAATTTGCCCACTTTTGACAAAATTTTTGGCCTTAATTGGCGATGCCTCGTATTTCTCTGTAGGGAAATGTTTCACTGTATTTTTATCGAGGAAATACGGTCAGCCAAATTCGTGTCGTGTGCATTTATACTTTTCTATCGGAACGCCTTCAATGGGCCGGAGGTCGTGCACCTCTGCTGTAAACTTACTGGTTTATAAGTCCATTTTTAACTTGCGCAGTGTTTACGCAACGCTTTGTGTATTTTTTATTTTATTTTCAAGTAATTTTCATACAAATTTTCAAATTTTTGCATGAAACGAACATTTTTGGAAATTAAAAGGTTCTATGGGGGGATGGGGCGTGGAATTTTGTAGAGCTCTTTTTTACAAAGAAATTTCATTTTTCATGATTTTT